>NC_056749.1:691202526-691435026 GCF_019279795.1 Protopterus annectens
TTTTTTTATAGTTTTTCATATAGTAATGTATATGTTTTATGCTACTATTACATGTATATTGCGGGAATTTTCTTGACAGGCGATCGGAGGTCATTTTCCATTTTACGATTGTTGCAGGGACACAACTGTCCAATCAGGGACTGTCCATGGCACATTGGGACAGCAGGTAACCCTGGTGACCATGGCCATGTTGCTACTGGGGTTTCCACCTTTTCCAGTTTCCGATCTGGGATATTTCCGGGACTCACATCTGACTTTACAGGCCGACACATACAAACAGTCACTATATAGCATAGAACTTCACTTGTTTGCCTAAATATAAGCTTATTGTTGTGGCAATTTGCTTGCTTATTCTGTTTCTTGTGTCATTTAGGTATTTCTGTTACAGAAATAACCAATTCATGCTACCATTACATTAAATACGGGATATCATTGTGTCCTACAATCGTAGCACATCAGCCATTTCTAATACGTTTTTTCGGGACACAACTGGCCATGGAGAGACTGCCCCAACCAAAGTGGGACAGGTGGTGACCTTAATCGCTGCTCCTATGTCGGTGCGGCGCTGACATGCGGCTGTACACCTTCTCTGAGTGTAAACACTGACGGTGCATTGCGGGACGAACGCGGTCTTATGCGTATCCTTTGCTCCTTGGACGGGTACACTTATGCCTTTGTGGCTTGTATTTGCTTCTCCGTTAATTTGGGACGGGTACTATGTTGCATACTGTACGTGCGTTTCATTCTGCACGGGACCTGGCTGCTGCCATTACTATTGTGGGCGGACCGTGGCTGTCAGCACATTAGGTTGCTCACCTCATGCCGGCTTAGACACGCCTCCAGACGCATCCTACCTGGGCTCGCTCACGTACACTACGCACGTGTCTGTGATTTCTGTGCACTCTCATTAATATGTATATGGCGCTACTGTGCCGGCTATTCACTGCACCGCCGGCGCAGGCCTTACGCCGGCCTTGCGCCGAGCTTCATGAATCCCGGGGAAAGTCTTAACAAAATAATACAAATCTAGTTCCTGATCTAAAACAGAAAAAAAAGGAAGATTCACCTTACCTGAGCCTTCGTGATTGATCACCTGGTTCATGTAAACCCATCCTTCAGTCGCAGATCAGAAAGTGGCTGGCCTCTTTTGTACAACAATTCAGTTGGAGGGCTTTTCAAGTAAGAAGAACCAATGTGGTTTCTTCCCCGTATGGTTTCAAGCCATCTAGCCTGTCTGATCTGAGGCGAAGTGAGGGTTTCTGGTCCAAAGGACCAATCTGTCAAAGGAAAAAACTTCAAAGACCAATACACGTAAGGTTCAGTTAAGGCACATTTCATAACTTGCTGTAAGGAGACAAAAACTTGCAAATACAAGGATTTGTCTAACTACTAACAGGGAGTATGCTTATTCTTATACTGTTTTACAAGACATGGCCTTCTAAGGCTGATGTAATCAAACACAACTTTCAGCATTGTTCTACAGCAGATGTTACTCAGATTTTCTGCTGACATGACTAGATTTGTGAGAAACTTTTGAGAAAAACAACCTGGCCTTGGTGGACACTAATCCGTTTACAGGCTTCCATTGCACAGTGTTACATTTCAAGGTACTCTTCTAACTCAGATACAAGCAAATGCTGATTGCAGTTCATATTTTCAAGCAGGCTTTGTCCTAATTATCAATAGCTTCTACAGCTGGGTATTTTCTCACAGCACAAGCGGAACTTCTTGTCTAAGCCTCATAACATTTATACAAGTAGTATTGTTTTATTCATTATTTTCCTGACACAAGCAGAAATCATCTGCTTCTCAGTAAATTTCCAAGCATAAGCAAAGATTTTAGCTGACAATACAAGGTCAGAAAGCATCTGCAGTTTGTACAGATTTATGCAATATGAAATAAAATAAATGTGTTAACCCTTTTCAAGCTCTAAATGCACTAAGCATATTACTAATACACACATTAATACATATTTTTCTGACAGAGAATATCCCAGCCACTATACTCTGTATAGCCCTGTCCTCAATATCTGTTTTCTTATAATCAATAGCAATGTCAGCTAAAGCAGCATCACATCATACTCATGGACAACAATTCTCTTCTAAGTTAATAATTTTAGTATTGTATTCATTTTTATGTGTTAGCTGACACAGCACACTGTTAGGGTCAGCAATTACTGAAGAAAAATGGCATTTCTCTCCCTATGGCAAAAACTCAAAACATAATTATGTGTATCCTAAGAGTTTACCATCATTTGTGCATTTTAGCTTGGTAGTGGCAGTTAGAATTCAAGTTATAAAAATGATGTAATGAAAAAGTATTCCACCATAAAACAATCTGTGCTTCAAATTATTACTCCAATAAAACAGGGAGTGTATGTGGGCCTACATGTGGCAGTTATATCTGGAACAAGTGTTCAATCCGATCTCTGTTTGCTGATACACACATCAGGGATGTGTGGTAAGTCTCTCCTCAAAAGGGGAGTGCAGTGGGTGCCTCTTGCAAAACAAAGCTTACATTTGTGTTCACTGAAGTGGTTCTCAGTGATTTTTTTTCACTATTTTTTTTGTCATGGAAAAGACCTTTGATAAATAGTCATAAATAAAGTATACAGGCTGCATGTGTATCCATATCTGGCCCTTTCACTAGAGTATAGTATAACCCTGTATTTGTCCCTTTGATGAAACTGTGGTAAACATAGGCTACCATTATGTCTCTAGCTGTCATCCAACCAGCCACAGCAATATACAGTCTATAATTCTGTTTCTTACATTCACAGATGTCTGTATGTCTGGAGTATGAGGTGGACATCACAGGCTGCACAATTTCAGCCCTCTAGCAAATGCCTTCTTGCTACAGGCACCTAAGACAAATGAGCAGGGTCTGTTGGAAAAGTGAATGACAACCAGGCTGTACAGGATGAGGTGTGGCAGACAATTTTCTAAGACATCAGTGCTGTGACACAGATGGGTTCCATTTGGAAGATCAACTTTTCAGAAAGTTGAACTTCATTTGAGACCACATTATTAACTTTCAGAAAAGTCAAAGCAGTTGTATGGAAATCTCTGTTCAGTGGGGATCAGGGAATTTATCCTTTCCCAACATTAGTGCAATCTCAGAGTTGGTATTTATAATTAGCTGGGCATGTGGGCTGTAGAGTCTTACCCCCTGCAAAATATAGTTTTCCTTGTTTTTTTTTTTTTGAAATTATGGAATTCCAATCATATAATATGTACCATAGGTCAATGTTTCGATATATCAACATAGATCCATCACCAACATAATAACTGTGCCAAGGCAAAGGCACATTCTATAGCAGCTGACACGTTGGCTACAGGGAGTTACCAGGAAGCAGCAAGCTAAAGCTGGAGTGTTTTTGGTGTCTCTGCAGGGGGAAATGGTGCTGGAATTATCCTTGGGGAAGTGAACACTGGCAGCAGGATAGAACACCCCCCCCAGCCATCTCACTAGGTGATGTGCCAGTTTAGTAACTCATAGAGCAAATTTGCTTACTACAGCAATGTTTTCTTATGGAAATATCAGGTAGTCAACCATTTCAGGATGGTAGCAGAGGTAAGTTGTGACTGTATAGCTCTTTTTACATGGATACTCAGCTTAGATGTCACAAGGTCACAGATGTAGTCATGTTCACTTTGGTGTGTCCATTTTTGTGTATTCACAAGGCAGACCACTATTATGGAAGACTTGTGGAGGTTGAGGCAGGACAACAGGCTGATGCTGCACCCATATAGGGGTTGATGATGATGATGATGGTGGTGGTGGTTGTGGTGATGAGACACCAATGTTCTCTCTTCTTCCTGGGTGGATATCCATACATAATACAGGTTGAAAGTTGGACATCACCCATTTATGAATCTGAGTGTTCACCAACCCCAGTAGGGAGGGCTCTCCTATAGCTGGATGTATCATCTCTCCCTGTGTCTATGACTGTAGTAGCACAGTGCAATGCATATTCTGTGGTTATACTCACCATAGTGCAGAATCTTAGAGATGCCTAAAGTCATTGTGTGTCACATATGACCTCAGATATACTGGTCATACTTGTTTTTAAGCAGGATATGCCACAGTGTCATCCAGGCACAATATGCTACTTTCCAGTACAATATGTTGCATGACATTTGTGAGGATTTTACCCATCAGCATCAGAAGCTCTTTGAGGATATGAAGCCATGGAATAGTGTAATGATAGATCTTATGAGGTCCATAGTGACAAATCCACTTGTATGTCTACCTCCATGCTGAGCATTGCTAGTGCCATCATTACTGCCATCTCTGAGTACACTGCCATTACCTGTGTCAGTAACTCTATAACTCTCTGACAGCCAGTAATTGTGGGAATCAATGACAACCAGCCTCCACTGGCAGTACAACTCACTGAAGGACTCCATCCAGGTCATGATCCTACTGTAGCATAGCAGTCCTGCTACTGGAGTCCTCCAGTCCTACTGACATGAACCACTGGGTGGTCCCAGGTCATATTAATGTAGTGGTACCCCATCCCTAATACAGGAGGAAGTTATTCCTGATGCAGAGCATCCATCAATTTAAACAACACAAGTCAAACAGCATGAAGCACACCCAATCTAGGGATCAAAACGTAGTCAGTGACTCAAACAAAACATGCTGAAGGGACAGATATGTGTCTCAGAGATCACCCCTTTTTTGGAACAGGCTTCCTATTAACATTAAGCAGAGCCTTTCCTTGGCCCTCTTCAAAAGTATTTTGGATTGATGGATGGGGAATCAAAAATTCAAACCTGGGGTAATGCCTATTTTCCTTGTGGATAGGGACAATCTTTAAGATGTTCAATGCATAGGCACACATCCATGCCATGCCCTTGTCTCTATGGGCCATATAGTGGGTAAAATTGAGTTATATTGTCTAGGCTTGTATGGGATTTTAAGCCATTAGCCTAATATTCTCCTATGAACCAAAGATTCTTGTATTTGCTTCATTGTGTCATTGTGTCCCTTGGCACCTTTTTACATGATGATGACTGCAACTCACGCCACCCTCCATCTTATGTGTTACATTTTGAAATGTCTGATGTACAGCATGACCCGATCATGCATTGAGCAGCTTAGCCTGTTATTTGTACTGCGTGCATTATGCTTGTTCTGTTTCTCACTGCATTAACACTGTATGCTCATCACGGTCCATACTTCTGGGCTAGATGTTGCTGCTACTGCTTTACCTGTGCTGCTATGTACTGTGCCCATCACTGTCTGGGGGAGGAGCTGTTGTGCAGCTGCTCTTTGCTTCTGTTCCACCTTATCAAAATCAGTACATGATGTAACTGCACCTTTCATGCCACTTGTGTGTGTGTGTGTCATCCTAGTTCCCCCATACTATGTGGCTCATGCTAGGAATTTCCAGCAAGCAGAGACAGGATAATACTGCTGTGATCTCCCAAAATGTTCTGACACAGCATTGTGAGCTTTAAACTAGGCACCCTGATTCATAGTGCACATGTTCCCTATTTAAACTGAGGCAGGGTGATACTGTTGTGATCCTCCATAATACACTGAGACAGCAATGTGAGCTTTGAGCTCACCAAAAACATACTTGATGACATTATGGGTTTCTGCCTGCACTGCACTGTAGTGAAATTCAGCAATGCTTGCCTCATTTCTTACTGGTATCATTTGCCCGTGCTGTGGTAATCATTTGATGTCACCTGCAACATAGTGGAAACATATATGGGGAGGAGTTGTATGTATGTATACATTGTATTATGTACCTGTATACTTTTAAATTAGCCACAGTGTCTGTACTCATCAGCAAGCTGGCTCTGTGGAATGTCACCTTGCAGGAATCAGTGATAAAGCTGATGTGAGCCATACCTGTGAATCATGGGAACTGTCTGGGCGTGGTGCAGGTGCATTGGTAATGATGTCATATGTATGACACAATACGTGGCAGTTCATGGAGTGGTAGCCCTTCCTTTTCACATATCTGTTTGATGGGGTGGTGCATGTGGCCTTTACATTTAATTGTGTAATCTGTGTCATCCAGTACCTCAGGGAGATGAGCTTTGTCATGAAAGCCATACACAGTGGTGGCTCTCTCTTCAAGTGTGCTAGAAATTCAGATATGTTCATTCACATGTCAAAGCATTATGTCAAGGAACTTATTCAGTACTGTAGTGAAAGAAACCTGAGAAATACCTAATGTGAAAGATCCCTGAAGCTTAACTAGTAAGTACTATACATATCTTTGTCTCCACAGGCATAGGAAGTCTAGTAGTTTCTGTTGCTTCCGCATTTGGGTGCTACATGCCAACCAACATCCTTATACTAACCCAATCTATACAGAACTGATCAATAAATTATTGGTTGCTCATATTATTGGTTATCATTCACTTCTGGTACAATTACCATTGAAAATGCACACAAGGGCAGGAACTGGTTACTTGGTTACCAGATGCTGCTAGTGGTGTGAAATTTACTTCACTTATTACAAATAATCATGTTTGTGCTCATTTTCTATACTTTTGCATGCCATTACAAATCCAACACACAATTGTGCTACTACCTAATATAATAACAATCCTAACCTGCGTAGTTCTAGCTCACATTACATCCTACAAAGGCTCCACAGTCACATGCCCCAACAACTTCCATTGTACTCTCTCAACACCCTCCCTCAAATATTTGCACTATAACTACATAACCCCTGCCACCAAAACCATCCTCCCAATACACACACTCCATTACCAAACATCTAACACACTCAAAAATAAAATATCCCTAAGATACCATAAGCAATTTACTACGTGTATAAAACATACCCTAAACACCCTCTATAAACTAGCCCTCGCCGGAGACATCCATCCAAAGCCTGGTCCTCCCAAATCCAACCCAGCCACAAACCCTAGTCCAAGCAACCCCCACACAACTCAACTCCTAGCCAACAAGAAAACAACAGACCTACTTACAATGTCCCTAAACATCAGAAGCATATGCAATAAAATTCAAGAACTACACGCCAGCATAAGCATATATTCCCCAGATATTATCTTCCTAACTGAAACCTGGCTGAAGCCTCACATCAAAAGTGAGGAAATACTTCCACCTGAATACAACATCCTTGGCATAGACAGACTGTCCAAAAAAGGAGGTGGTGTTGCATTGATATTTAAACACCACCTCAATATTCAACTCCTGAACTCATCTGCCCCTCACCACAACAATGAAGAAATCCTTTATGCCAATCTCAAACTCCCAAACAAAACAATCAATATCATATGATGATATTTCCCACCAGGGCAAAATATTACAGCCCTAGAAAATCTCCTGAGCTGGCTACTCTATCTCTACCCCAGGAAACCATCATTCTCGGTGACTTAAACATCATCTGGCTATCCTGTAATAATAGTCTCCCAACAATACACCTTAATCTCCTTGGGTTCACTCAACTAATTCAATCCCCTACCCAAATCAACAAAAATCCTAACAATTATACCTTACTTGATTGGATCCTAGTCAACAAAGCCCCTCACTCTTACCTAGCAGGCTGCTTACCTGACAGTCTTAGTGACCACTCCCCCACTTTCCTAATTCGGCACCACAAAAACTGTCTGAAGCCCTTTATCCACAGACAAATACGGAACAAGTCCAACTTCAACCCCAACTCCTTCATCTCCTCCCTGCAAAAAATTAGCTGGTCACCACTAAAATACCTCAACATAGATGAGGCTGTCCACTTCTTCAACAGTCCTTCCTCTCCATCCTAAACACCCATGTTCCTGTAAGAAATGGCAAAGTCAGATCCAGGCATGCCCCATGGCTACAAAAGATCACCAGAACTCTAATGAAATCCAGAGATAAGGCCTGGGAGCACTGGCGACTAACAAAAATTAACTCAGATAGGCAATCATTCATTGAACTGCACAATAAAGCCAAAAAGCATATAAAATTAGACAAATCCCTATACTATAAATCCACCCTAAACTCTACCAACCACAACCCTAAGCAATTCTGGTTCACTATTAACACTATCCTCCACCCAGGGAAGGTTGATACCCCCAGCCGTCCATTCCCCCCTCCTCCAGCAGTATTGTTGAATCCTTCAACAAACACTTCACTGAAACTATAACATCTCTAAACAAACAACACTTCCCTACAACAGCCCCCCCAACTCCTAACCCTAAACCCCCCACTCCTCTTTTCTTCTTCACCTCAGTACCTACCTCCAACATAAAAAGACTATTGTCAAAACTTAAACCCACCAAACTTGCAGCTGACAACCTCCCCTCTGAATACTTGAAAATTGCAGTTGATACACTAGCCTACCCAATTTCAATTCTAATCCACCGTTCCATAACAGAAGGCTATGTTGCCTCGATATGGAAAATATCCCACATCATTCCCCTCCGCAAAGGCACCCCCTCCACTGACCTCCCCAATTACCGCCCCGTTGCTATCCTCTCCCCTCTCTCCAAGATACTTAAAAAATGTATCAATAGCCAGGTCTCCAACTACCTCCTAGCTAATAATCTCCTGTCCAAAACCTAGCATGGTTTCAGGCCATATCACAGCACTACATCCACTCCGCTCTCCTTCACCAACACTGTACTTAATCACAAAAACAGTGGCATCTTCTTTACTGCCATATTTCTAGATCTCTCAAAGGCCTTTGACATGGTATCTCATGAGCTACTACTCTCTACTCTCCCCAACCTCTCCTTCTCGCAATCAGCCTGCAACTGGTTCCACAGCTATAAACACAGATGCCAGCAATCAGCAATCTGAGATGATGACATATCACCTCACCTCCCAATTACTCTCGGAGTTCCCCAAGGGTCTATCCTTGGTGCTCTGCTATTCTCACTTTTCACTAACAACCTACATACTGCCACCACACAAGCATCTCTTATACAGTATGCAGATGACTCGACTCTCACCTGCTCTGGCCCCACTCTACCAGAACTACAACAAATCACACAGGAATCATTCTCTTCTGTAGAAAGCTGGCTATCCAATGCTCAGCTCCTACTCAACCCAAGTAAGTCAAAACTTCTCCTTTTCCAACATTCCAAAGCCACCCAAAACACCCCCCCACTTCAACATTCTTGCCAATGACAATACCATCATCTCTCCATCAGAACACACAAAATTACTTGGTGTGGAAATAGACAACACACTTAGATTTGACACCCACATATCTCTCACAATAAAAAAAGTTCACAAGAAACTTGGTACATTATATCGAAGCCACCAATTCCTAACCAAGGCGACTAGAATCTCCATAGCCAATTCCCAGCTAATCTCCACCCTACTCTATGCATCCCCCATACTTATCAACCTTAAACAGACAGACCTACAAAAGCTGGATGCTTGTTACAACAAAATTGCTAAATTTGCCACTGGAACCTCCTACCTCAGCCATCATTGTATCTCCCTTAAAGAAATAAACTGGCTAGAACTCCCACAACTCCTTCACTTTAATCAACTCACCCTCGCTCATAAACTTATTAACCACCCCCTTAACATCCCTTCCCTTCAAACCCTTCTCCAACCCTATCACCCCACTAGGCCCCTAAGATCAAACAACAAAAATCAACTCACTGTTATCAAACCCAAAATCTCAGCAGGAGAAGCCACATTTTCATGTACCATATCTAAACTTTGGAACAATCTTTCACCATATATAACTGCTCTACTTTCCAGCAGCCTTTTCAAGGCTGCGCTCAAATTCCACTTAAATTTGCACTGGCTTTGTCCTTGTTCTAATCCAGACTAAGACCCCCACCCTTGCCCCCCCCCCCACCTAGACTCTTAACCCAACTATACTACCGCCACTACTAACCACAGTCAGAAATAGCTAGTTATCTTTACAAACTTTAATAGCTTGTCTGACATCTTTGTTACTAATATTATAAATGACAAGAAACTATCTTAACTTGCAACATTTACTCTATATACTGCTGATAATCAGTATATTGTTATTGTATTAAAGTCAACAACCTGTAATGTTGTTTACTATTGCTGTAGCTTTGTATCTCTATTCATCATGTACATGATGTGGAACTTTTCTCCCCGGGTATCCGCTGAAAAAGGACCTGAGTCCAGTTGGAAATTCACAGTAAACAAATGTAAATAAATAAATAATAAAATAAAATTACAGTCACAGTGCCCTGTCTGCTTTCCTTTACACATTATTATGACATCAGTTGCATATATTCATTCATTGTTTATGTATGTATTTATTTATTTATACTTGTTGATTGGGGTAGAACACTGATCCATTAGGACCTATTTCAGGCTCAGCCTAGATATACAATACACTGTATAAATACACAACAAGTAACTATATGTAAAAACAAATATAAAGGAAAAGACAATGGGGGGATTCATGAAAGCTGCAAGATAATTTGGGCGTGACAAGTTTTAGATTCAGTAAACTTCGTGCAGCGGTGCGCAGTCATGCGCAAATACGGAAACGTCTGTGGCATGCAAATTACAGCACAAGTGTCTGAATTTTATGCTAATGAAACAAGTCAATACAGTGGAGCAATTCAACAACCTCTAAAGTAACCGTGTAGACTCTGTGTTCATGTTGGTCGTAAATTCTGAAACTTTCCAAATACAGCCACGGAAAGGAGTCTACACAGAAGCAAGAGCAAGTAAAAGCTGTTATATTTTGTACAGAACCCCAAATATATTATGACTTAGTTACACAATGTGAATATCAGAGTTACAAAACAAAAAATACATTTGTAAGGACCATGACATAAATGCACATTTGTTCCCCCACCTCCAAAAGAAAATGCAATTGTACTTAATATAGGCTGCTACAATGTTCAAACATCCTGAAATAGACTATTATATTGTACTGTACACATATGTAGCAGATAAATGGGCAATGGACTAGCCTCCCCTGTGCTTACAACATTATGCTCTCATGCAGTTTCTTCATTGACACAGCTACTAACCATGTAAATTCCAGGCTGTCAGCATGGTGAAGATGGAAATTAGGTAAAAACCCATTGGTACTGCTGAATCTCAAAAAAGAGTAACCCTGTTGGGATGTTGACTCTGTGTAGGCACTTCCAAGGTGTTTTTGTTTTCAATGGATGTCAACAGTGAGTGATGACATCGGGGGGGGGTGTAAGGTGACACTTTCAAAGTTGTATAGGTTGGTTTGTAGAGCATGAAGGTGCATGTAAGCAATGCACAAATCACGGGTTGTATGTCATCCTCGGAATTTTGCTGTAAAATGTATCTTCTCTGTCCGTTTTGAATAATTTTTGTACATTTTTTTAATGTCCTTGTTTGAGCAATGGTGCACATAGAGCATCATCTTGCAATGGAGGAATGAATGAATGGCAGCTTTTGCTGTGCTTGTCCTGTAAATTGTCCTGTGGCACCACATGTATGTATAGAGCTAGAGTGCAGAAGGTCCTGAGTTCAATTACTGGGTGGGCAAGCTTTCCTTTTTATATTGAATGTTTGCATGATATCATGGGAATGGAGGAAAGTAATTACAATTTTGCCATGCTTACCTTATTTATGTATAACTGCGCTGGGTGTGCAGGGATGTGGGGCTGTTTGGAGGTGTATCCAGCGCAATGATGAGCAAGCAGCAGGTGTGGTAAAAGATGCTAATTACAGTATAAGCAGGTGAACTAAATTTTCAAGAACCAATCAAAGACAGTGCAGCTATACTACATGCTGCAAAGCATCCATGTATCCTCCATTATTGTTTTCCTAAATACTTCAATACCATTGGATTACAGACAAGGAAATTTTAACTGACACAATGCTAGGGGCTGCTAAAGCTATTCTACATCTACATGTTCCAGGGGCTGAAGTCAATGCTATGGGTGCTGATGACAATAAGCCTAGGCTGAACAGGAGAAGAGTGTTCAGGCCCAGGCCAGAGTAACTTATCAGATGCTAAATGACCTGGAGATTGTAGAATGCTATTAGCTAGATAGGGGCGCCTTATAAGAACTCTGTGAACTCTGCCGCCCTCAACTCAGAGCCAGAACCAATCAAAGGGAACCCATCCCAGTGGAAACTAAGGTATGTGTAGCCCTTAGTAGATTAGCTACAGGTACTTTTCAAAGACCAACTGGGGACATGATGGGTGTGTCACAGGCATCAGCATCCAGGATTGTCCACTAATTCCTGGATGCTATGCTCATAAATTCTAGTGAGCACATATGTTTTCCCTCTAGGTCTGAGGAGAGGGCTAGCAATATGCAACAGTTCTACCCTGTAACATACTATCTTGAAGTACTGGGTGCCATAGAGTGCACTCATGTACACATCAAGGCACCACCTGGTGAGCAGGGTAGAATCTACATTAACCACAAAGAATACCACTCCGTCAACTGCAAAGGCATGTACAGTGGCCCAGGAAATAATCTTGAATGTGTTTGCTGGCAACCCTGGCAATTATCATGACTCCCATATCTGGTACATATCACATCTGTACCTGATGTTTGTTAGGAGGACATCCCACAGGGCCATTTACTGGGGGATGCTGGCTATGCACTGGAACCATGGATGATGACACCCATCAAAAGTGCACACACACCCACAGAAGAATGCCATAATGAGGTGCACACCCAAGCTAGAAGCATCATAGAGCATGTGTTTGGGCTGTTGAAGTCACGGTTCTGGTGCTTAAATACATTTGGTGGAGCCCTGCACTATAATCCAGAGACATGTGTACAAGTCTTCACAGTATATGTTATGCTATACAATCTGACGTTGTGGAAACAGCTGCAGCAGGATCAACTATAGGAAGGGACACGCATCCCCAACAACTCCTAGGTCACCACAGCCACAGTCAGAGAAGGGCTCAGAGAAGGAACCACCAGCTGTACCTCTCCATGTACTGTCTGTATACTCCTTGCATCAGACAGAATCAGCCCTGAACTCAACATGTGTCAACTGCTGCATTTGCAAGGTAAGTCCTGAACTTAGAGAGTAGTTTTTGAATGATATTATGGCATATCCCAGTGTTTAGTAGGGTGGAACAGTAATTAACTAGTGTTGTGGATTTGTGTAAAAAGTACTTTAACACATGACAGCAGAGAGACCTTTACTTTACTCATATGTGTCCATTAGTAAGTACTAGGCCTCAGGGGTCAAAGATTCACACATTCCTACCTCTGAAGTATACTGATGATCACTACATGGCCTTATTTTTGCACAATACCTTTGTACTGGAAAATCTGTAAAGAGAGAAGTTAGTACTGATATACATTGCATTTTCTGATTTCACAACCCTCTCCAAGATCAAATAACAGGCAGGAAGCAGAAGAAGGAGAGTAACAAGATCATCATATCCTTGGATGGCGTGATGTTACAGTGGTTAATGTTGTCACCTCACAGCAAGAGATTCTCTGGTTTGATTCTTGGCTGGGGTGTCATCTGTGTGGAGTCTGTATGTCCTCCCTGTGTTCACTGGGTTTCTTCTGGGTATTCCAATTTCCTCCCACATTCCAAAGATATGTATCTGGAGAGTTTCTCCCTGGGCCTCAGCTGAAAATAGGGTCTCTCCTAGTCAGACTTTTCTGGTCAACAAATGTTTGATAAATACATTATTTTTTGTGGCATAGCAGTATCAACTTTGCTTACCCACAAAAGTACAGGCTATGCTTGTTTGTGACATAACAGTACATGAATCCCCCTGAGCAGTTTCACCTTGCTTGTGCCTTAAAAAGAACTCAGCAATGGTCCCCTCAAATGAACAGTATATGGCTGTTTGTGCCATCCAACCTGGCCTTCACTTGCTGGCAAATGCATATCATATAATTCACAGTTAATATCCACACACATTTTAAGGCCAGGGATACTGAATGCTTTACACACTTGAATGTCTCACGGTACTGCTCAGATAACTGAAGTACCAGAAAACACTGACAAGTAAGTAAGTATATTTACAAATAGAATCATAACAAGTTGTGTGATCAATAAGTGCACTACATCCAAATACGGCAAAGAAAATTAAAAGTACACATCACAGTTGAATATATCATAGCGGTGTACATTCTAATGCATTTGTTTGTGTGAACAATGACTTTGGTTCTGTGTCGCAAAGCTGTTTGTGTGGCAAAGAGGGCTAAGGCATCCATCCTGTTTTTTTGAATCTGCAGTGGTGTGAGAGTTCAATTCCTGAACTGTGTAGCAATATCTGATGTGTAGTATCATTTTGTAGTGTATGTGTCATGCCTTGCTTTTGCTTAGTTCATGTATACCTCCCTTTCCATTTATTTTCCTACTTTCCTTTTTTTTTATTCCACTGTTTTTGCAATGTGCAGCATAGCACAAAGAAATGACTGCACATTAGCAATGCAGCTCACGTTTGTGGACTGCTTACCTATGAGCAAATAGTTGTATCTCACATGTGCGTACACTTAGTTAACCATAGCACAAATCTGCTGCCCAATGCACACCTTTCAACTGTTTAAATATTTGTAGAATGCCCTGATTTTGGCATCACAGTTTTGCCCTGCTCCTCATAAAAAGTTTGTTTTCTGGCAAATAATTTGAAAATACTTGACTATTGACAGCATAAAACAATGACAGACGTTTGAATTTCAAAACTCCTACCCTTCAGACAATTCACATTAATGCAAAACCTGTTATTCTATCAACTTTATAACTTTGTAAGAGCAGTATGTACAATGTGTCCCTATGTTTGATCCTTTTAAACCCAATATGTATGGCTTTGTTCAGATTCCTTGCTATAAAAGGTTGAGCAGTATGGCCCAATCTGCTTTGGAAATGCATATATTATGCTGTCTGATTGCAATCAATCTGTTGGCCACACACCCACAAGCATTACAACCCTGGAGTCTCAGTTTATTTTTTCCGCACATATATCAACCATACAACAAAGTTTAACTTATAATGTTGTGTGCTCCCTCGTAGATAGTAACAGTTGGCGGTGTTCACAACCTTGCTCTGCTAAACTCAAACATCCAAATATGCTCAATAAGGGTACTTATGTTGCTATGCAGCTAGGCTTCTAAGCAGCCTAGTGCTATTAGGCTATTAACCTCATATAATGCTATGACTCTATGTGACTAGGCAGGCCTCCCAATCTGTTGCTCCTCACATGGCCTGCTGAGGTCATGTACTATAAGTTCATCTGCACTCCTGTGTAAGTTAGACTTGTCATGTGGTGCATGGATTAAGTCCTGTGTTCCATAGCCTGTGCACTTAAGTAGGCATTCTGTTTTCACTTCAGATAACTGTATGTGTGTGTGCATGTGTCTCTAGTTAGCAGAAGAGAAGTGTTATCCTGCAGTTACTTCTCCAAAGGTATGGCGTGCCATTTTTTGGATAGCTGCTCATCCCTACACAGCCATTCCATAATGGCCTCCCAAGCTGTTGTCTTCCACAGAGCCTGCTGATGCCATCTACTATAAGTTTACCTGCACTCCTCTATAAGTCAGACTTGTTTGTACTCTATGCACTTAGGTAGGAGTTCTAATCTCACTGCAGTCAACTGGGTGTGTGTGACTCTAGTCAGCAGAATATAAGTGGTATCCCACAGTTACTTCTCTAATGGTATGGTTGGCCATTTTTTGATAGCTGCTCATCCCTACACAGTCGTTCCATACCGGCCTCCCAAGCTTTTATCCCCCACAGGGCCTGCTGATGTCATCTACCATAACTCCACCTGCACTCCTCTAAAAGTCAGACTTGTTCCATGGCACACACATTAAGTACTGAGTTCCATAGTCTGGGCATTTAGATAGGTAGGGGTTCTAGTCTCACGGCAGTCAATTGTGTATATGTGTGTCTCTTTATGAGTGAGCTATAACCTGATATTACAAAGAGCATTTTACACCAACAGGTGGGACACTGTTATGTTCTCCTTGACAGCCACTGCTGCTGTCATCAGCTATAAAGTGTTGTCTGTCAAACTCCATTTTAGCCTTGTGCTGTGGCACTTATGTAAAGTACTGAGTTCTGTAGCCTGTGTACCTTAGATAGGTAGGGGTGCTATTTTCACTGCAGTCAAGTGTGTGTGTGTGTGTGTGTGTGTGTGTGTGTGTGTGTGTGTGTGTGTGTGTGTGTGTGTGTGTGTGTGTGTGTGTCAGTCTGTGTGGGTGAGTAAGCTGTAACTTGATATTACATACAGTATTTCACACCAGTAGGTGGGACACATATCTCGTCCTCAACAGATACTGCTAATGTCATCAGCTATAAAGGGTTATCAGACACAATACAAATCAGACTTGTGGCATGGCATGTGTGTTACATTCAGTGATCCATAATCTGAGTACTTAGGCCAGATTTCTACACTCACTGCAGTCAACTGTGTGTGTATGTCTGTGAGTCAGCTATAGCCTGATATTACAGACAGCATTTTATACCAGCAGGTGGGACTTGTTATCCCTATATGCCCAGCAGCCAATGCTGATGTCATTGGCTTTATCAGAGTACTGCATATGCATGTATCTCAATAAGGCATGGTGGCCTAGATATCAGGCAGACATAAAATCATGCTATATAAGACAGATTAGAATGGCATGTGTTTTAATCTGTTCACATACATCTTGGCATGGTTTGTAGGCTCTGTGTTAGCTTGATAAGAAAGCCCTGTGGGGTGTCCTGCAGATGCCTGTTTCTGGTGAGCTACATGCAACAGAGAGCATGATAATGCACTGTTCTGATGAGATTACACTACAGTGCTGTCATGCAATCCAGAAATCTGAATATGATGGCCTGATTTACGATGTGCACCATATGTTTACACTGCATCATCATTAAAGATAACAGTCAGAAAATAATGAGACACATTACAGTTGTTGACTTCACAACCTTTGCAAGAGAATACATTATAAAGTACTGGAATGCTGATGCTATCCATTGTACAACTTAGTAAGGCAATATAATTCACAGGTACAATTAAAATTTATACAACACAAATGCAGATATACTAAGGAATAATGCAGCTAAACACTCTGTGCATCAGACACAAAGCTTTAGTTTCCCTAAATCCAAAACAGAGAAATCATGGATATGGCACAGTTATCATTACTTAAATAGGGTGTTGTGGGGGTGTGGGGGGGGTTAGACTGATAACAAAGGTTGTTGTTTGTGTGTGTGTGTGTGTGTGTGTGTGTGTGTGTGTGTGTGTGTGTGTGTGCGTGCGTGCGTGCGTGCGTGTGTGTGTGTGTGTGTGTGTGTGTGTGTGTGTGTAAGAATGTGGAAGCAGGCAGCCTGAACCATGTAACTGTTGTGTGTGTCTGTATGGGTCCTCCTTGTGAAAGTGGTGTGTGACAGTGTGCATGAACACAGTCAAGCACAGTGCTAGCTCTATGTCTTGGTATGTTGGACAGGTGTGAGCTGTGAATGGTAGAGTTGACAGTTCATCGTTGCTGCCCCCAACCATGAGACCTGGCTCTGCCAGGAGATATAATGGCACCTTCCATGGTCAGATGCAGTGCTACTACCTGACTGTGACTGCTGTCTGCTGGATGTGCTCCCTTCATGGGAACACCCAGGGCTATGATCCCATGGCTTTCCAAGTCTGGGTGTAGAAAGCACACTTCCCTGATGGTGCAGGGGAAGTACTGCCACTAGGGGATCATGATAGAGCATGGCCACATTGTCTAGCAGCAGATGGTGTTGCTGACATATGCTCATGTGGACAACATCCCCCTTCCAACAGAAGTGTCATCACAAACACTGCATGGTCCATGATATAAAGCCCATGTTCAGTTACAGACACTTCATGTTCCAATGTGTCATTCAAATGATCCATTAAATTGGCTACATGGCGGAGGCAGTCACAGATGTGAGACTGTGCCACATCTAGAACCCTGAAAATTTGTCTGGAGTACCTTTTAGAATGTGCCTGTGCTTCCATGATGCTCATATACATCCACTGAGTGACACAGTTAGAGATGCCTGCACCAGGTGGAGGACGGACAGCAGGCCTTTTCCAAGAACCCTTGTCAACCCTACTGCATGACACCTCACCAGCACTTCGGCTGAGACACTGACATCAGGTGTCAGAATGCCCACACTCCCACTGTCATGCTCACCTGTAATAAAAAGGGAGAAACACGGGAATACATTAATGCCCACACTACTATGCTGCAATGGATCCCTATCATATGATAGAAATCTCATTTGACTGAAACTCATTTAACTGAGACCATAAGACTGAAATTTCAAAACATTTCAAAAGACTGAAAAGTCACTTGACTGAAACTCATAAGACTGAAACCCATAATACTCAGTTTCAACATACTAAATTTTAAACTGGACCATATAAAACCAGACTAGGTGGGGGTATATACCCCCCACACCCCAATCTGGGGGCCTGTGCCAGCCACAAGCCCCTTAACTATATATACTGACTCCAGGATCGCACTACATTGGAGAAAAGGGCATAGTAGTGGCAGCATGTAGACTACTGTAAGGTACGTGACAGGTATATGCCCTTTTCCCCACTGCAGTGCAATCCTGGAGTTAGTATACATAGTTATAGGGGGTGTGAGGGACACAGCCCCCACATTGGGGGGTGTGGGGTGAGTAGCCCCCCACTTAGTCTGATTTTATATGGTCCAGTTTACAATTTAGTATGCTGAAATTCAGTATTATGGGTTTCAGTCTTATGGGTTTCAGTCAAGTGACTTTTCAGTCTTTTGAAATTTCAGTCTTATGGTTTCAGTCAAATGAGGTTTCTATCATATGATAGGGATCCGCTGCAATATATGCTAAAAAAGTACACTGCTGTCAGTAATACAGACAGTACAGCAATACATACAACAAGCCTGAGAGGACACATTATGAGATACCTTGAAATTTATCTAAAGTACTGACATAAATGTATTAGGCTTACCATCAGCAAGAGGCCTGCACCTCTGTATTCCTGATGGCTCTGAAATAAGTAAAGCAAGAGGTAATAGCAACACCATCACATTTAACAGTAATATGGGGGTAATACATTTACACCTCTATATCTGCAGAACCTCAAATATCAACACAAATATGGTTGACAACTTCAAATTAAGCTTCTAACTGTAGCAATCCTAAATCCACCAACTTAGCAAACAACTGACACAGACATATACATTACTGAAGTTAGTACGCTATACCACAGTATTCTAATTATCATCTAATGAAACATACATGTAAGCTCCTCTTGGGATGCAGGATTTACATCCACAGCAAGAACATAATGTGCCATGGATTGCTGGGAGCTGTTCTGGGTGGCAATGTTCATCATAAATTCCTCAGTGCAGTGAGAGTGTATTGTGCAGAAGGGCCTCCACCTGTGACTTGATTGTGTGCCACTGCAGCTGCATACCTACATACAACAGTTACCATGTCTGTTGCTTTGTGCAGCGCTTGCTCATATCTGTGATTGTGTTGCTTAATGGAGTTAATGTTGGCCACAAATTCATCCCAGAGAACTGTACAGTCAGTCATATTGGCCCACTCCCTGGACAGCAGCATGTTGCATTGAGACATCAATTATAATATTATTTTCTGCATCTTTCAATGGGGGCCTACAATGAGCAGACATATTGTGTCCTACAAGACAAAAGAATGATACTACATGAGGATCACATAAATACAACTTGACTGTTTACTGATAAAGCAGTAAAGGAAAACTGTCAGTATTCCCCCCTGGATAAACATGAAAGAGTCTGAGTATCTCTAAAATAAGAAGATGGAGGATACAAAACAGGGAGACTAACAAGTGAAACATATCCTTGTTTGTGCCACAGCCGTAAGTATAATATGCTCACCCACTCAAAATAACAGTGCAATCTAGTGAGTGCCCTAGCACTAACTCATCTTTGTTCCCTCCCAAATAAAATGACAGGCTAAAGACCCACTGTGCTAACAAAACATATTTGAGATGCTAAAAGTGCTATCAAAGGACCTCTCCTTGTAACGTGTACATATTTATAACATAGCATTCCCATTTCAGGCATTTTCAATGCTGTGTACCTGTAAAATGGTTTAACAACCAAGGCCATGCCATCATTACACTTGTAAGCAATGCATACAGATTAAAGTCTGAAAGCCATTACTTCACATTTATTCTTAACTACATTCCAGCACATGCATTATGTAGGTAACAAAATGGGAACATACCTACTAGAGTGTAATACTCCTCTGTAGAGAAATACTGTGAAGAAATACAGTTGTCTTAGTGAGGTGAACAATGTATTAACACTCCTCAACATCAGTTTAGCTAGCTACACATTTGCCTTTTTATAATGGAGTATACTATTAATGGAATGCATCTGTCCTAGTATGTGCTCCAGAAATCTTAATTACTGCATAAGCAGGTGAATTGCATGCTAATCAATCAAATGTTGTGAAGCTATTCAATAAGATATAAAGCATCCATGCAGACTCCACACTGTTTTTCCCCTGGGGATGTCACAAATTGTTGAGTACAGACACAGCATTTACAAGGTAAGTCCTGAACATGTACTGTAATGCATAATACTATTATGGCATGTTCTTGTATTTCCTCACATGGTACCATAAGCAGATAAAAAGTGGCAGATGTGTACAGAAATCCAAGTATCATGTGACAGCAGTGAGTTATTTCAATTGTATGTGTCCATTAGAAATTAATAGTCTTTAACCATGCAGGTTTCACATATTCATAACTCTTCATAACTCTCCAAAGTACTGGTTATCAATGCATAGCCCCAGTTTAGCATCATACTTTTGTAATGGAATATCTTTACATAGAGAAGTTGTGCCATAAAGTGGTCTCAGCTTGGCCCACCCCCTCATAAGAACAGTGTACCCTTGCATGTGCCATAATGGGAATTCACCTTTGCTCCCACCACAAAGAGAGCAGTGTATGGTTATTTGTGCCATCCAATCTGGCCTTCATTTGCTGACAACTGCATATTACACTATTCCCAGTTAATATACACACACAATGTAAGGTAAATGAGGTAGACTGGCTTTCACACTTCATATTTCTGAATACTGGTAAGATAACTGCTGAATGGCCAAGCAACACAGATTGGTATAACTGCAAGCAATAGTCCTAACAGGTTGTGTGATAAGCGCAGCACATCCAAATCTATTTCATGTAATACATGCATAAATAACAGCTGATGGTTTGATATCAGCTAAAATACATTGTGGAAGAGTGTTGTAAAGTTTTTTGGCTGCCAATCTGTGTGTGTGGCCAACAGGAATAAGGCACTCATTCTGTTTTCTGAAACTGCATTGGAGTAAGATTGGGAATCCAGACCTCTGCAGACATACCTCCTGTGTAGAGACAAACTGTATTTCCCCCTTTTTCATTCACCTTCTGTCTTACTTTAGTGGGTGATGGTGGATGAATTGTGGAAGTGCATTGTTTGCATGATGCACTGCTAAGCACAAACAGGTTCAGCCATGCTAATCAGTTTTGCATGCAGAGCAGCATAGCACAAAGTGGACAGTTGCACCACACAGATAACAGACAGGACCCAGATAGCCAAAAATAGAAAGCAGATGCTTTCTAGTAATGTAATTGTGCATTGCACAAACACACAAAGTGCCATTGTGTTGCAGTTAGCCAGAACTTAACAATGAATACTGACTTAGGGGATATTATGCAACTTACTCTGTGGCAGTAAATGTTAAGTCTAGGTCTGAAATCTAGATGGTCCTGGGATCGAATATAAGGTGTGCAGACTTTGTTTTACTGTTGTGACATTGCAGTATTTAGCAATGAACTGACACACAGAGAAAAGATTTCCCAACTTTCATATGGCAATAGCTGTCAGTACATGACTAACATCCATATGATCTATGGTTTGAATACAGCATATGGCATTCAATTTTAATGTTGTATCAATTCACATTATAGTCAGTCTCACTTATATCAGATGACCTAGTGTAGCTTATATAATATTTATATGACTTAGAACTCACACAGTAATATTGTGTCAGTTATGTAATTATTTATTAATCTATGTATTGTCTAGTTAATAGCAAATGTATGAGTGTAGGTATAATGTGTACTATTTTCAGTCAAGTATATCCTGCTAGGTGGCTTTGCATGCCTTTCCCATTGGACCAACAGTCACAGAATTGCCAGTATATCAAATAACATAAAAACTGCATTAGTTACCAAACTTCTACATTGCTTACCATTGCGCAAATACGTTGCACACTTTGCACCCTTTCTGCGGGGTGGTTAGTGACTCGCAAATTTTTCAAACTTTGCCCAATCAGAAAGTGCACCCTCTGAGTAAACACTATACAGACAATTGTCAGGAAAATATAATTCTTCGTTGGAATTGCTCTGTGACAGACATGGAAGGCATTTCTGGTGAGGGTTTGAGATTTAGGGATCAAGGTTGGGGTGTCCAGGAGTCCAGAATGTTTGTTGGACTCCTGATGAATGGCCATGGGCCGCAGCTCCTGCAAAGGTACTATCATGGCTCACTGTCAAGGACAGAGGCATGGAATAATCTGACTCGGGCTCTGATCAGTGCTATTGGTATCCCCATGCACTGGTAAACAGTGTAGAAACCACTACCAAGACCTCAGGATGAGGAGAAAGGAATACCCTCGACAATTGGATCAAGGAATGTTGGACTGGTGGCACCACACAGATGTGTAAGTGTGACTTTTAGACATTACTTTAAAGCTGCATATAGTTAGGCTTGGTATTCATAATGGTATTCTGTTCTGTTTTTTTCAACAGCTGAGGCAGATCATGATCTGAATGTTAGAGCCCATGAAAGTCAATTGGTAAGGATGGAAACATAATGTGGTGTGTATGCATCACAACAATACTGTTATTGCAACATTGAAAGTTAAACTCTGCTTTGTAATACCTCTCACCTTTATGGGTTTTGCAAAATATTCAGATTGTTGTCTCATAATTTTAGTTTGCTTCTCATAAACTGTGTTTGTCTGACAAAGCTTTGCCAAAGTATTGAGGACTGCGGTCAGAAAATTACATTTGTGTCTCATACTTCATACCTTTCAGAACATCTGTGCTACTGAAATGGTTGTTATTGCATTACACTTCTAAGTTGGTAGAGAAATATGTAAAATGTATTGCTATTTGTGTGCCTTTATACCCCCAGTAGTTATTGTCTGGTCCACATTTGTGGCTGTAAGAGGTTATGAGGTATGGGCTTAGTTGGTATGTAATGGAGTAGTACCTGTCAACTGCATAGATTTCCATAGATTATATGTTCTTTGTATAGTTAGAGATATAATTGTGGGTTTCAGTCATGTAATTGCATAAGGGTTGAGGATTGGTGTCACTAACTAATGTCAGACATGTGAAATTCAGACCTCAGACCCTTAAGAAAAGTCATGCAAGTGCAAAACCTGATTCTGTATCAGCCTAATAAGTTTGTAAGAACAGATATGTAAGAGTTATCCCTATTTTTCAGACTTTGGCCCCCTATTTTATATAACTTTGTCAACATTTATTGCTGTAAAGGTCTGAGGCCTATGAATACAGTACTATAACATAGAGCATCCATCTCACAAGTGTAAGAGGAAAGTATGCATGCAGTACTCTGTGGGAACACAGAACACTATGGTATAGAGAGTAGTCAGTAGTAGTGGGTTCAAACATCACAATTATCAAATGAACAAGTACTGTTATATTTTCATCATTATTGCACTGTAACTGCAGACCTCTCTAGCAGTGGCAGAAATGGCCTGTTGGAAAACATAATTAGTAGAATTGGAGCCTGCATATGGGCAATAATTTTGCACATCAAGGATTGTTGGCTGAAATCTATAGTGTGCATCTGTTATCAACTGGGTATTCAGGCACATTATTAAAAAGTTTGTTTACAGTTTGTACTGTTTATAGTAAAGGTAACATAATAGAGTGAAATAATTGTATCACTGGTTTTATGTCACTTATGATGTTGCTAAAGTTCTCCCTTTTTTTCCTCTCTCCCTGCTCCTTATGTTCTTTTTTGCTTTCTTTTGTTTACACAGCACAGCAGGGTAGGCCTGTCCCATGGGAGCCACCTGTCCCCATTCCATCAGTCAGGGACACACCATGGTAGCACTCCCTCTGCTGCCCTGCACTACCTGGGCCTTCAGGTAGTTCTGCCCTGCAGGATATGTCAGTGGTTCCCTTCTGGAGCAGTGGCTGAGGTAGTGATTTTATCACCTGTGATGAACTTCCAGGGTTGGTGCATAGGATTGTGAGCCACACAGCTGGTGTATGCTTACACCGAGTGGAGACACTGCTCTCCATTGCTGTTCTGAATAATACAAGGAGCTGCAGACATCAGGCACTGCAGCCATTGGCACTGTGAGGTGACAGTGGAGAAAGTCCACTGAGTAAAGACTTAATTCTCACTGTCACTAAATTTGATGTCCATGAGCTCTTGATGTTCCCTCCCTCTCCCCGGCCATGGTGTTCAACCCCCTCTTGTGTTCCTCACCATCTCTGTGTCTCATCTTGTATCTCCTGTTTGTCTGTCATTGCTTCCTCACCTACCCACCTTTACTTACCCACACATACCTAGGTCCCTACCCCAACATTCATCTCCCTCTGCCAAAAAAGGAAAAAGGGCATCTGTCCCACAAAAATATCATCCCATACATATCTCTCCATTTCACACCAGTGTCTTCATGACACCCTTGATTTTGTACAATTGGCTATGCAACATGATTGTGTTGTCATCACCTCTCTATCTGGAGGTGACAATCCAAACTCAGCTAATACTCATCATATATTATCGTGTTTTGCTGTTGCAGAAATGGAAAGCTATGGTTCTTTTCTACACCCTTCCTGCACATTCCTGCCCTCCTTTCACTTTGTTTTCCCCCTGCTTGCTCCTGATTTCACCACTTTCCTGTCTTCTCCATTTCTTTTGTTTAGGGACTCTGTGAGCAATGGTGCACGATGGTGCGCAATGCGGTGCATCATGCAATGATGCATGCCTACAGGAAAAGCAATGACAACTATTATATAAACCTGTATTTGAAAGCACTACCATGTTCCACAAAAATGACAACACAGATTCAAGAGTATCACAATTTATAACACGTGAAACTGGTACATACACCTGTATTCGGACCCAGTACCATCTGAAGCAAAACAAGGTTGGATAAATGCATTAATAGATGGTGCTACAGAGTCAGTTGAATAGCAGGTGTATTTTACACATTGAATAGAAAATTGCAGACTTCACTGTTGTTGCATACACCTGCTACTTAACTGAATCTATGGCTGCAGGTAGTAATTGATTTCTGCCAATGATAAGTTCCTTTCTTTGGCCACATAATCTGGTTCCAAATAAAGCTTAGCCAGTACTATTCCATACTAATCTCATTTCTATTATTTATTAACATTTTATTTACCTTGCTTAGTAATGCTGTGCAGCATGGCACACACATGCTTTATAAAAATAATTGGGGGTTGCACACTAAGGCTTTGTAAAACATTAATGTATATCATGCAACAATGCTTCATACACAGTTAATGTAGGAAATATGATATTGGTGATATAAAGAGCAAGAACTGGGAAGTACAAAAGATAAATATGGCCATAACATGTGACAGTTAGTATTGATTGCTTAAAATACACCTGCTAATAAAATGGCTCTTGTGTCCAGATGGGTTAATGCATTGTTTTTGGAGGCAGAGAGTACTGGGTTCAAAATGGGGTGTAGACATGAATATTATAAGTGCGTATGCTAATTTTACATACATTTACTGATACTACTGCATTTTAACATTGCCATCATGCAATGATTCTTTAAATTAAATAAATGGGGAAGATAGGAAAGTGGTGAAATGGGGAGCAAGCAGGGGGAAATGGTGAAAGGAGGGCAGGAATGTGCAGGCAGAATGTAGGAAAGAACTATAGCTATCTTTTTCTTCAACAGTAAAAACTGAACAGATGCAACATAATCATGTTATACAGTCAATTAGACTGAATCAAGTGTGTCAAGTAGACATATGTGCAAAATGGAGAGCTATGTATAGGACATTTTTGGACAGGTGCCCTTATTTTTTGGTGAGAGTGGAATGTTGTGGAAGGGACATAGGCATGTCTGGGCAGGCAAGTTGGGAAGATGGGGAAGCAATTGCTGACAGGACATACAAGACAAGATACAGGGATGGTGAGAGCACAACAGGGGAATGAACAACATGGTTAGGGTAAAGGTGATAAAATTGAGGTCTCATGGATGTCACGATTAGTTAGAGTAGGAGTCAGTCCTCACTCAGTGGAACTACTGAGGGCCCAGGTAGTGCAGGGGGAGCAGAGGGGGTGCTTCCAGGCTGCAGCCCAGATGTGCTGGGCCTCAGTTCTGTAGCCAGTGAAGTGGCAGTAGAAGAATCACAGGAGACCTGTCCACCCTGCTATGCTGTAGTATTAAAAAAATGAAATACAATTATAAAAAAATAAATAAATAACTGAAAATAAAAAAATAGACACATGAAAATAAAAACTGAACAAAGAAAAACTAAAATTAAACATATTAATAACAAAAATAACAAAAATAAATTATATAACAAGGAATACAAACAAAATCAGAAATTAATTAAAACTAAGAAATACAAAATTATACACGATAACAACAAAATGAAAAAATAAACAATAAAAAGGAAGAAAATGGATGGGGTGGGTGAGAGAAAAAAAAAGGAAAACATTACTAACTTCATAATTAATATGCAAAAGCTTTCTTCTATTTTTTTAATCTGTTCTGTTACATTTTACTTTTAACACTACCAACTCCTAAAAAATTTCTTTAATACTTTGATGACTACCCAGTTACTAACAGATGGACACTGTAGTACTGATGAGATTGCAGCCAGCAATCATTCATGTGTGCATATATTGCACATATGCATGTTTCCACATGACAGCAGGCCAGTCATACTAGAGGTATCGAGGTTTGAAAGTAACTTGCTATAATGATGATTAGTTAACAGTATTGTGTATATAAATGTTGAAAACATAACACTATTGTACATTTGGGAAGTGTGGTCTTTGAACATACAACTGCTGACTACTGTAATACTGTACTTTTCTTTTGGACTACTGCATGCATACTATCTTTTTATACTTTATACACTTATTTGAGGATGTGAAATGGTTGCTTTGTACTACAGAGTACGCTATGCATACTTTCTTTTACAATTGAGATACTCAAGCTCAATTATATACAACTGTCTGAAATAACAAGTAATCTGTCTTCAACAGTTAAAGATACAATAACAGTACTTTTTATATGCATACATACCACATACTTCCCTCATCCTTGCCAGGTGCACTCCATGAGACATTTGAGGCTATTTCTACAGTAACTGTTGAAAAGAAAAACAAAACAGAATGCCATTATGAATACCAGTCTTGACTATATTCAGCTATAACTTTTACTACTGGTCAATGCATTTTATACTTACACATCCGTGGAGTGTTCCCCGCTCTACATTCCCTGATCCACTGATCAAGGGTATCTCTCTTCATCCTATGGAGGTCATCATAATGATGACAATACTGCTCACCAGTACTTGGTATACCTGTTGCACTGGTCAAACCCTAGCCAAACTAGTCCAGGCCACAGATTTATACTGAGAACCTGAGTAGTCCTGCTGTAATAGGCCTGGGCCATGCTCCTTAACTGGGAGCCCAACAAAGACTTTGGACTAGTGAACACTGCAACACTGCGCAAGAAACTCACACCCTCTCCATCACCTGCTATGTCTGCTAAAGATCAAGCTTAATGTCAAATGAGCATTTCCCACCTATTCTACATTAAATATATGTTTTCCCATCAGCTGCATGTATTACACTTACTGACAGTGTGCACTGTCTGGTTTTTGCTACATTTGTAAATACTGCGCGATGTTTACCATCGCTCAAACACAGTAAGCTAGGGTATGTGATGGTGCACAGTGTGCCACAGTGGGCAATAAAAAAAATTCAATTCCAAGGATATTTGATATACAGCTGCTTATGTAGTTCTGTTATTCAAATGGGATTGCAGAAATATACTTGCATCAACATAGTACACATTATACCCACAGCCATACTTTTCATAATATATACACAATACCCATATAAATGAATAGGTAAATAACTGACACAATATTAGTGTCTCAGCCTTCATACATGTTAATATTAATATCAGCTACACTATGTCTTGTTTTTTTGGAGACTGGCATAATAATGGCCACGTTACATACTTTTGGGAAATTGCTTTGCTAGAAACATAGGTTGTATATGTGCTTATGAAAGTAGATAATATGTTCTAAACATGCATTAAAGAATTATAGGTACAGATCATTGGTATCTAGAGCAGCCATCATCTGCAATTGTGTTTAATATGGCTTTCATTTATTTTGTTGTGACTGCTTTGAAGTAAAATGGGGGATGCATTGAGCAGAGGTAGTTTTGTGTGGGGTTGAGTTATGGGGTATAGATGGTGGGATAGGAATCTGAATAAGTTCTGTTAAGAAAGACTGAACAGTGAATGAATACAAGAACATGAAGAGGGAGTTATTTTCAAAGGAAATGTTTTTACTGTTCCTATCTATAATATCTTTTTCATGTTTCCAAGATGTTTCGATTGATTAAGGTACGTAGTTTGTTCATTTGAAAGGTAATTGTCTTTGTGCCATCTAATGCTCCTTTTTCTAAGTTGAGAAGGAATATGAACTTTTTACTAAACACTTCAGAGAGTGTGCACTTCTATGACTTTCATGTGTCAACCCTGAGTCCAATACAGGATTTTAGCTATCTAATAATTATTTATTTGCTTTGCAATGTAAAGGTATGCTATGAATGGAAGCAAGTTTGTTTTTGATGTTGACTGGGATGGTTGTTAGCCTGATGGCACATATGTTGTGTTTTTGGCAGTACATATAAGGTTCCAATGTGTCTGAGCTGGAATAGCATGCAGTAGTAAAAAACTGTTGGGTAATTTGGGTCTGTATATAATTTCTGTGGCACAATTGGTAATCAAAGCATTTTTGAGATAGGAAGGTGTTTGAAGAAAGATGGGGGCAAGACATATGTGAATATTTTATTGGAATGCTAGTAATGACAAGGGCTATGACGGAATTGTTAGTTAAACTAGTGTGAGACTTATGGGTATGGAAATAATCCAGAGAAAGGCTATGCTAACTAGCCAGTCGGCAAAGCAGTTCTTGTTGTTATCAAGCAGGTTAACCTTATGTCATCCATGAATGGCATCTTGTTTGCAGGGAAGGATGGATTGTTTTAGGGCCAACAGTAGATGTTTAACTTAGACTTAAGATGTGAGACAGAAGTTAGGCAGAGACAGAGTAAAGGTCAGATAGTTTAAAAAGGGAAATGTGCACTAGGGACCAGATACCAAAAAGGTTACTCTCAGTGAAAGTGACTTATTTCAGTATAAGGCCTACATATTAACAGACTTACACTGAGGGACAGATTCCAAAACACCTGCTTTCAGTATAAGTGGTTGTTTACAATGAGACCAAGTCTTTCTGAATTAGATCCTATGAGTCAGATAGGCAAGCTGAATAACACCTTTTATGCTACACTGGCTTTACTTTACTTAATAAAAAGAAACTTAACTGAAAAGTATAGAACATCACTAGGGAAAGCATTATTTCTACCACTGTTAGATTATAATTTAATGACTTACTTTGTTTGTAATAAGATAGCATGTGGGAAAATGTTAGTAATTTTCCATGTAACATTAGAATTCATGGCTGATTTAAATTATTCTGTTTATTACTTTCCATCATATGTAATATGCAAATTACCTTTAGAGGACAGGATAAAAATGTATGCAGTTTGCTTATATATAAATTGTATCTCACAGTATCATCAGTGATAGCAACCAGTAGGCACGTGTGTAATGATAAAAAAAAAAATCAAGAAACTGCATATCTTGTCCGTGGCCTATCATTCTGTTAGTCAGACAAAGTCACATATTTCCACATTTTGCAATTTTGTTGTGTTAACTAAAAAAATGTAAATATGTGCTGTGGATCAGAACAAGTACATTTGTAAAATTAGGTTTTTTATTAATGATTATTCTTCTGGTTTATATATCATTTTCACATTTGTCTTGTTGTCTTCTACGAGTTTTGTGCACTTCAAACCTTTAAAATAACCTTAGGTCTAACTGGTTTTGACTATGAATAAATGCAATGAAAATGAAAAGAAATTTTGTAATAGTGGTAGTCAGTTGGGATAGCCAGGGGGGGAAAAGAGATAAACTATATTGCATTCTCAATGATATTAGTTAACCCGACGCATTCCATTAACTACAGACTTGCTAAATATCACTCTATTAAGAAAACGTACACCATGAAAAGGAGGGCATTGTGCTGCTTATAAGCAACACACTTAATTAATATTTGGGGAGCAGACATCTGCTGGATAGTAGGCCAAAAGGGTCTCTTTGGAATAACACAATGACAAATGGAAATGTTGCTGTCTTTTCAGGGGTTAGAGAACAGTTGCCAGCTCTTAGTTGATTAAAGTGTGGCCTAAATCTAAAAACTAAATTATAATCTCACCAGCTAATTCTTTTTATTGCAAAATCACCAGTTTTCTAATAAAATATTTTGAATAATATGAGGGGCAGAATTTATTATTAAGGTGTACATGTCTGGAAATGTGACCAACTCCGCAGATATTCCAATGTGGAATTTAGTTTGACATTCTACTCAATGCATCCATGATGGTGGAGATTTCTGTAATAGCCAGGCACTAGCTTGTAAACAGAATTCAAATAGCTATCAAATTATGCTTGAAGATGTCAAAGGAACTTCCTACATCATTCACTTCAGTACCACCTTGGGGCACACAAGCATGCCATATGCATATAATGGAATACAGGCAATTTATCTCTGTCCACTAGTCATGCTGTATGATTCACATATTATAACTTGACTGTTTTATGGCAACAGAATGAAGAAAAATAAGCAACTTTTGATACTTTCAAACATATTAGTTTACCTTCTTTCCCATTTTTTTTTCTAATAGAGGCCTTTGTGTATTGGCTGAACCCATAAATTAGTTGTTAAACAATTCTTGTACATTTATAAGCTGAATAAGCAAAGCATATAATTTAACACTGATATACAATGCCATCTTGTGCATGCATATCTACTGATTGATTCCACACAGTGAGTGTGTGTGTGTGTGTGTGTGTGTGTGTGTGTGTGTGTGTGTGTGTGTGTGTGTGTGTGTGTGTGTGTGTGTGTGTGTGTGTGTGTGGAGGGAGTCTACTGTCACTTATTACTTCAACATTGACCACTTCCAGATTTGAGTAAACCAACTAGATCATTGGCCCCTGTAGTGTATTTATTTATTATTATTTTCCAATTATGAATTTATTTCAACAATTCACCAGAGAGGACTCCTTGGATAGAAGTTGTGTTAGGCACATTGTGCGAGTAGTGCAAAGATCATTTTTAATGAAAATGGACTTTGTTTTATTCTCCTTACAATACACGTTTCTTGACCTCCAGAAGTGTATAAGATCAGTATTGTTTTGCTAGAACTTCAAAAGTTGTGGGTGACTATGAGTTAATTGAATGCTCAGGTGAAAGAATCTTACAAGATCAATCCAGGAAGATCAAAAAGCCAGAAGATTGAAAAGAGTGGGACCTACAGTGTGCAGGATTTTGGTACAGTGGGCACAGAGATATTGCTCTTTTTCCCAATGTGTTGCAGTCTCAAAATCAGTATATATAATTAGCACAGGATGTGGTGGCTGCAGGAAGACTTAACCCCCTGCAAAAATGCAAGCATTGTGTGACTCCCATTCATTTCAAGCTTCCGGGTTTTTGACTTACACGACTCAGTCTTGTAACATTTGCTTATCTGTGCATTCATGTATGTGATATACATCCAATTTTACTATATAATCACCTTGCTTATCATAAACTAATTTCCTTATAACCTAGCAAATTGCAGGCATTAGCTGCTATCTCAGTGTGTTATGTTCGACCAGGTTTTTAGTCTGCTGTTTCAGTACTGTGCTACTGGTGTTATTCTGGCTCTGCTGATGCACATTTTAGAAAAAGCTATTGAGTTGATGTAAATCTATATATTTTTTGTATAAAGACATTACTGGTGTATCAATAACATATTTATGTACAGACTGCAAATTCTAACTGTTCTCGCCATACTCGGCTATTTTCCTTGTATTCCTTTCACTGATGCTGCATTACTCATGGAGTCTGTGACACACTGACAATATCGTTTGCTGCCATTGCTTTCCGCTGTGAACATACTAAAGCTGCTGTGATTTATTTTTCCCATTAATAGTTGTTTAATCATAAATATTACTTTTCACACTAATTGTGCTTGTAAGAAAGTCTCCCCCAGTATCAATAATGGTGAAAGTCATAACTGCTAGGGACTCAATGGACACCATGAAAGTTTCTTAATCATCTGAAATAAAAATAACTGCTTCTTGTCCATAAATAAATTCATGCAGATAATCCACTTGTTTAATGCAGGACCTATAGGCATTGTAAAGGCATGGAATGACTTGCTTATCTTTTTCCTGTATACAGGACTCTGTGTAAGTCATAACTGTAAATGTCAGGGCCTGATACAATCTATGCAGTGCATCTGAGAAGATCCAGCAGGCTGAAATCTGGCTGAGCATGTTCCTTTGGACTCATACTTGACTGCATTGCCTCCAAATTATAGCACTTAAAGAGGTCTCTTCTAACAATAACAGGAACTATTAACAAGTCAAGCAACCATGATGTGTGAGCAGCTTTTGTTTAGCCTTTATATATTACCAGCTTACTTTATGCTAACCTTTATTGTAAAGTCACTGCAGGGACTATGTCACAAGTAAAATAGAACAAACAAGTAGAACTTAGTGCTTTCATCCCATAATTCATTTATTTATTTATTTAGGTATGCATGTATGTATGTATGTATGAAATGACGCTATATCACCTTAACCTTTATGTGCTCCCATAATAATTATGGTTAACGTAATTTGGGAGGTGGACAAAAGGTTTATTATAAATTTGTAAACTACTTAACTTATCTAGAACATATCTAGAACTTAACTGGAACTCTGATGAAGCCCCATTACTACAAGAGATGAAAGCGTTAAGCTCTACTTTGTTTGATCTATTACTTTGCAATAAACATACCTGCTTTTTATTGTTGGTTTTCCTCTCTATTTTGATATACGGTTCTGAATTTTATCCTGGTGTGGGAGCGACTTCAACCTCCATGGTTTTTATCTGGTACTTTGGTTCAGCTGGTGTTTTTTTCTTCTTTCTCTACAATAATGATGAAGCTTGGTCTCCAGTCACCTCTGACCCACAAAATATTTATAATCTGAATGTGTTAACAATAATGAAACACGTTAAGAGTATGGTACAAAGACCCTTGCTGACTCCTATACCAGCTCTAAGATCAGCCTTTGAGTGGTTAAGACTGAAGATCTAATATTTTGCATTATACTTTATAACAACTCAGAAGTCAAATACACAATTTTAAAATAATTCTGGGAAGTAATGCTTACTATTGGAGTAGTTTTCTGACTAGGGCTGTAACATTCTGATTTGCATTTTATTGGATGGAACAGATGTTCACAATATTTTACTTCAACGGCAACAAAGAACCAGTAATGGGCTTTCACCTGCATTAGGTCTGGCAACCTAAGACGGAAGCTTCTATCAATACAAAGTACTCTGAGCATCACTTAGCTATGATCTGACACAGATAAAGCAACTAACAGCTATCTCATGGCAGGCAGATGATGGTAAAAGCTGAATTGAAATAACAACTTCCTAGATATAAACTTAAACAGGATGCTATATGGAGTTTGAAATCACTTTTTACCTCAGGTAGATCCACTCAAGATGTAACTTATTGGGTCTGGAGTTCATTGGTCCTGAATATGTGGATAAAGTTTTCCACTTTACTTTTAGTGCTGGAGATACTCTATTTTGTTAGATATAAATCAATTATAAAACAGAAAGTGTTTACTTCAATCAGCTGCATATTAAATTTGGCTTAATTTTCACTTTATATTTAAAAATTAAAATGTCAGGGTTGATTGTTGGTGTCTTATTCAAAACAGATTCAGTTTATTTCACATGTAATTGATTATTCACATATTATTACCTATCAAACTACATGTTTTTGACCTCAGCATTATAGGTTTCAATTTTTAGCAGCATTGCATACATTAATCTTCCACTTTACATCTACATCATCATCTTCATCATCTCATAGTACAGTTTCTTGTGTTCTGTGCTGTTTGTCAAGGACGTACAGTAGCGCTATTATCTGCAGCAAAATTAAATCTAACAGGATGCTTACTATCCATCTGAGCTAAGATGGAAAAAGATAGAACTAGTTCAGTCCACAAGTGTAGTCATCAACCTTTATTGGTGTTGTCAGATTGATATGAAGTAACAAACTGATGGGATTAGTTATAAGAGAAAAGAAGATAGTTCTGTCACATTGTTATTGCTCTGAAGTACCAAAACTATGGCAACATACATTTAAATAAACCTGTGGTGGTCAACAAAGTTTCTTCACAGTATTTGTCAGCAGTCCATTATTGTATGTCTCATAAATAAGAATTGGACATTGATCCTAGTGCTCACTTGACCTCAGCTAGAAATCTACTAACTCAGCTCTCACTCTGATACCACACCAAGTTAGACAGTCAGCGATATAACTAGAGAAAGCTGATAGTTCAGCATGACGGTATGCCTCCTCATCATCACATATACTCATAAGGAGTTGGACAATGCTAAACAAGTTAAAAAACAAAGGCTTTTCCACTGTTGATGGCCCCTACAACTTGGAGCTGGAGCAGAAGATCCATCTACTCCAACCTTCATATTGTCCTGGGAAGACAAAACTTAAACATGGGATCCAACTGTAGAAGAAAAAAATTAAATTTCTCACTAATTAAATTGCCTGGTGATCTACAGCCAAGCCTATCTCTTTCTCTGGTTTAATATTGTAAAACCCTTTATCTAAGATCTTCTGACAAAAAGAAGCTGTGCTGTAATTTCTGTGTCAATGCCCTGTCTAATGTAAATAACTAAAAAAGAATCTTCTGTCTTTTTAAACTATAGCAAACAGTTACAGTTTCTCCCTGAATGCCCTGCCACACTGGAAGCACTGACCATGCTCTCTAACAATTTACACCTGCGGCCAATGCTACATTTGCCTCACCATAGCAATGCTACTGTATATAATGACTATTTTGTCCCATTTTTTCAAATGAACTATTAATCTGACATGGCCATACCAGGTTATTACATCACCATCTAGAACTAATAATGCCTCATAAAAGAAAATATACTACATTGGATATTTGTATCAAAGATAGGCATTGTTAATGCTACTAAAACTGTGGCACACTTCAAGAGAGACCACAATCACACTTTCATTATGTGGGACTATTAAAATGCTATCAATAACATTAAGTACATAAAATTACATAGCTACACAAAAACTACATAATCCATAAATCCTCAACATATTCTGCAGACATCTAGACTTAATTAACAACCATTAAGCTGTTACTTATTTTAACTGCACAGTAAATTACAAATTAGACACAGCACTTGTCAGATTATTTAGGGTTGTGAATTGCAGAGCTACATCTGTTTGCAGGTAGATCCCCGAGAAAGATAGTGCCTGTTTCCTGGAAGTTTTTTTTTTTTTTTTTTTGCATTTTGTCAGTTCTACTGAAATATCATAACTGTGAGCTGTATTTCATCCTTAACTGGTGTCTCCCTTCTCCCTGATGTTTTTTATCCATGGGGTTATGTTAGAGAATGTGAAGGTAAAATCCCCTTCATAGTATGTGAAGAGGGAAAACATGTTTTACTGCCCCCCCCCACCCCACCCAAAGTTAATTTTATACATATTGAAGGAAAATGCCTTGGTTGGTATCTGTGTGGGAAGTAAATGTTCATTTCTTTTAGTGGATTTGTCTTGAGAATATCTTAACCTTGGATGCTATGGCCACCCAAACTAAGGTGTTATAAAGACACAAAGGATTGCTCATGTATACTAAAAACAAACTACATTCTTACATAAAAAATACACGAAATTAAGAAATAAGAGCAATGTGTTTTGACTGTAATTATCTATCATCTACCTCATTGAAACATTCTGGAGAGTAAAATAAACAAACTCTTAAGCCCAACAGCTCAAATAATCCTTCACCATCTCTGCAGAAATCTGACAAGAATACTGCTGAAATTCTCTGTAATACATTGACAGTTCTGACACGATTGTTTCATCTTCTCCTACTCAAGATTTCTACAACCCTTACTATAATTCATTACACCATTTCAAGCTTAAAGAGGTCAATATTTTTGACTGAATATTTTCAATGATTTTTCAACATACAATTTAAAACAAAAATGTACCACAATAAAAAAAAATAAAACTTATTATAAAGAATGACTAATGTTTAAGCAGGTGTCCTTTATTGCATGCACCCTATTAACCAAGAGCTATCTTTAAAACAAATTGACTTTGCAGTAGTCATGTCATAGTAATATGCTAATATTTTGTTCCACATTACAGTTTCTTTTATTCTATGTTTAATTTAAAAATGACTTTCTATTCTAATTAATTTCAAAAAGTCATTGTGTATTCTTCCTGACTTCCTGTATAGTGATGATTTCTATTTCTACAGAGGTAGCCTTAACTGTATATTATCTTTCACAATCAAATTGTTTTCCCATTTTCCTTCTCCTATCCCCATTAATTCCCAATTCTAAATAGGTGGCTTCCCAAAAATTGTTTTCCCAATCTTGTCTGTAATTATCTTGTGCCCTTTTGCAACTCAAAAAACATCTGCCCCAGCTTTCTGTTTTCCATATCTCCAGCATTTTGTGCTTGTCAGCATATCTTCCTGATATCTCTGATATGTCTCCAATCTCCATACTTTTGTACTTGTTGACATACATTCCTGATATGTCTCTGATATATCTTTGCATCTCCAGAATTTTGCACTTGTTGACATACCTTCCTGATTTATAGGTTCATAAGTAGGTACTAGGCTATCGGTCCAAGGACCTACGTAAGGCTAGCCAACAAGGTTCCTTGGCTTACGCCACCCAAGAAAGTTATTTCCCTGTTCCACTGTTGAGCAGAGACACAGAAGTGATCCCCGGGGTGTATTTCCTATTTCCCATCCACTCATCAAGATTTTTCTTGAAGAGTGCTAATGAAGAACTTTGCTTGACATAGATGGGTAGCCTGTTCCAGAGTATGGAAAGTCTCTGGGACAGGAATCTATCCCTCAAGGGGATAGATATGTCTCTGATATGTCTCCGCATCTCCAGAATTTTGTACTTGTTGACATACCTTCTTGATATGTCTCTATGTCTCCGTATCTCCAGAATTTTGTACTTGTTGACATACCTTCTTGATATGTCTCTATGTTTCTGCATTTCCAGAATTTTGTACTTGTTGGCATACCTTCCTGATATGTCTCCGATATGTCTCCACATCTCCAGAATGTTATACTTGTTGATGTATCTTCTTATGTACCCTTATTGGTGTGAGGTACCAAAGACTTACGATGCTTAACTGTTGACCACTACAAATGACCATTTTTATAACTGGTTAGAATAGTGACATGCTCATTGCCATTGATGTCAACTATGATTAACTTCACCATCGACTAATCATTTTCTTTCTTGCTTCAGTTATGTGTCCCACTTTTCTTTTTTTTTCTATAAGCTCTCCTCTCCATTTTATTATATTTTCCTATTTTCCATGGTACCAAATGCTTCATTTGAGATATGTTTTGCTTCAATGCATCCATATGCAATAGCTTTGCCTATTCTAAATAGTAATGTGCCTCTAACTACGGATGTTATATTTACCCTTTATATACCTTTGTGCTTTTACATGATATCGGCAAAACCTCGGATCACTTAATTTATTTAAGCAGCAGAGTTTCAGCCTTAACCCTTCAAACGCTTAATTTATAGCATCTGCCATTAACTTAGGACTTTGCATATATAATTTATTTTTCAGGATACAGGCGACACCTCTGTTTTCTTAATTTATATCTGAAGCTGAGCCTCAGCCTGATCCCTTTAAGGCTTTAACTTACAGTGTTTGCTAATGCGGGAGTATGTAGCCCATTCTGGTGAAAAAGCATATCTGCACTCGGAGGAAGCATACATCTTAGAGCTGTAAAACCATAAACGTGCATTGTTCTCCTTGTTTAGCCTCCTACTACCTGTACTTCTGACATTGCCTGCTGGCTGTTAAAATTAAATCTTGCTTCTTATTGATTGCCTTGCTAATATAATTATTCTCTGAATTTATCTGACTAATAATCCTCTTTCAGCAGTGATTTAAAATACTCTGCTGATAATTTTACTGGTGCTATTTGGCTTTGACTGTTTTAACGCTGTTAGGCAAGGTTTGTGCACGCTATTTTATCTACTTGCTAACAAATTTACAGTTTAGTATTTGTTTCACATCATCCATCACTGTTATTATATGTTCTAATATCTACTTAGCACATGACATTTGATTACTGTACTAAAGTTAATTTTTTATCCACTGTACCTGTTTTTTTTTCTACACTTTCTATTACAACAAGTACCCTGCTCAATAAGCTCCACATCCTGTCCTTGGAAACTGACTCCTCTGACCTGATGACTAAGGATCTACTCCAGCCTGCTGTTTCATCTTAGCATTTCCTATCCTGCTCCCTAAAAGTATGAAAAGGAAGCAAAAAAGTATGTTGGTCTCCTACACCTGACAATTTATTTTGGAATTGTAGAAACTACTTTGTGGTGGCTAAAAGGTCACTTCTAAGCCAGAATAGCCAGCAGCCAAACCCTTACAGCCTGAGTACCCTTCCTCCATACTAGCAAACTACCTTTAACTACTGGCCTCTTATAACTTATTCCCTGACCTGTCCTCTCCCTCATAGAATCTACTACTGTACTTCTGAGTTTGTCCACTAGGTGGCACCCTTACCCAGCCCTACCTCCCACCCAGCTTGCATGCTACTCTTTACCATAATCTATTTTCAATCCCTTGCCCAAGTTTTGTTTGTTAGCTCACTCCACCTCATCCTTTTAACTATTCCACGGCACCTAACAATACCCCCTCCTATCCCTCCCACCACTCTATTTCCCAACCTCCTTACTCTCCTCTAACTGTATTTACCTTACATTTTGAGCTGTTCTCACTGATTGTTATTCATAGGCTTCCTCATTCTCTTGTCTCTACCCACTCTGCTCCCCTACCCTACCCCCGAATCTCACCCACCCCAGTGAACCTAGACTTATAAGTCCTAACCACACCCTCTTCCCCATCCTACCAATCCCACATTCCCTCCACATTAGATAATTGAATCACACCCCTCTGTCTACCTAACCATTTAAAAGTTACCTCTGCTCAGAGTTATTGACCATATCCAATACCTCTCTGTATTGTCTTATTCTAGTCCTACCTCCTCTACATTATTCTATACAAAACTTAGCAACATGCCAACAGCTACTAACACTACTATAACTAAGCTACTACTCATAGCCACACTCATACCTGTTCTAACCTCAGCCTATCTCCTTACCTCCTTTGAAAACCTGAATTATGTTCATTTTCACTATCCTTTAAAACAAACAGCCATACAAACTCTTACTCATTCCCATAATCATATAAACATCACATCCATACCTAGCTACCTACTGGCCAAGTATCACAGACTTGCACACATTAAATACATTAATCATACAGTAAGGAAATTTAAATATCAGATCAGTAATATACATAATCCCATACTAAGACTAAAAAAACCTCTCCTTAAAAGATGGTGACATCCATCCTAACCCAGACCCAGCCAATAACAATTGCATCTCACTGCCCCAATCCCAGTATCCCACTCACCCCTACCAGACTCCCTAACTCATTCCTGATAGCACATCTCAATATCTGCAGCATCAATAACATAGTTGCCCATCTGCATGCCCTCTTAGATGTTCACTCCTTTGACATTTTATGTCTGACAGAAACATGGTTAAAACCTGGAACTAAAGATAATGAAATCATCCCTCCAGGATATAATATATCGAGACAGGATCGCATAAAGTGTAAGGGAAGGGGCATAGCAATCCTATTTAAAGATGGGCTACAAATCACCTCTTTACCTTATAACCCACCACATGATAATAATAGAGAAGTCCTTATTTCCAGACTTCAACTCAACCCTAGTAAATCCCTATACATCATCTGTATCTACCTACCTCCTGCTAATAATACCAATACAATAGAGGATATCCTAAGCTTAGTGTCATCAACGTACACACAAGAAACAATAATACTAGGGGACTTTAATATTGACTGGAAATGTGTCAATACTGAAACTCCCACTTCCCATATTAACCTTCATGGCTTCTCTCAAACCATCAACTCCACAACCAGAGTTAACAAACCAAACAAACAAGCGAGCACCTTAGATTGGATTCTTATTAATAAACATCACCAAACTTATAAGATAGGAACCTTACCTGATAATGTTAGTGATCACTCATTGACCTACATTAACAGGCAAAAGAATGATATTTCCAACCACCCCCATATATAGGATTCCACGGTCCAACAAACACTTTAACCCACTTCTATTCCAAAGTGAGCTCAGCGCTTGTGACTGGAACCCACTAAAAATGCTCCCACTTGAAGAAGCTGTTAAATATTTTAACTCTTAATTCTTAACTATCCTAGACCACCACGCTCCTAAATGTTCTATTAGAATCAAGTCCACACCAGCCCCTTGGCTCTCAAAAGAAACCAGACAAAAAATCCTGCTCAGAAACAAAACTTGGTCTAGGTGGTGTGCAACCACAAATATCTCAGATCAGCAAACATTTAGACGGATGAGAAATACACCAAAAAAGCCATACTCACAGACAAAAAGAACTTCTATTGTAAACTACAGCAAACCCACCAAAATAATCCACAAAGGTTCTGGTCTAGTATCAATAGACTCCTTCACCCAGGGCACTCCAGTACACCAACCCCTCTGGGGGCCAATCATAATACTCCCCATCAAACTGCCAATGCCTTCAATACCTTATTCCCAGAGGCCACACAATCTCTAGCAAGTCGGCTTTCCCCAGATAGCTCAAGCCTTCCTACCTCCATTCCAAGCTCTCTCCCTACATTCCGACTGCAACCCATCTCTACCATCTTCATCTATAAACTTATCCAAAACCTTAAGCCTTGTACTCCTTCTGCTGACCAGTTACCATCTGAATATCTGCATAAAGCAGCCAGAGCAGTAGCCTATCCATATCTATCCTTATAAACAGAACCATTAATGAGGGAACTATCCCAGACATCTGGAAAATCTCACAAATTATCCCCCTACATAAAGGAGGTAACTCAAATGAATATTCTAACTATTGGCCTATAGCCCTTCTATCACCCTTAGCAAAAGTCATGTAAAAATGTATTCATCATCAGCTACTAGACCATTTAATTCAACACAACATACTAGCTAATAGCCAACATGGCTTTAGGCCATTCCATAGTACCACTACTGCCCTCTTATCCTTCACCAATTCCATTAATAGAAACCATAATAATAATCCTCTCATCTGCACTCTTCAATGATGTCTTGAAAGCTTTCGATATGGTAAACCACCCTCTGCTAATAAATTTTCTTAAATCCCTTTCTCTTGACACTCAGGCTGTAAAATGGTTCAATTCCTACCTTAGCAATAGGCAGCAGGCGGTGCTCTGGGAGAACAATCTTTCATCCCACTTGCAAGTCAACCTGGGAGTCCCTCAAGGCTCCATTTTAGGACCTCTCCTCTTCTCACTTTTCATGAATGACCTATACATAGCAATTCCTCAAGCCACCTGTATACAATATGCAGATGACTCTACACTCATATGTTCAGCCAATTCCTCATCTGAACTGCAATCTCTGACTCAGAAGGTATTTAACACAGTGGAGACATGGTTCTTAAAATGTTGCCTCCTCTTGAATCCCAAATAAACTAAGCTCCTCCTCTTTACTCCTACCAGCAAGTCTTCCCCTATAGAATTTTCAGTCATCTGTAACAATGGCACCCTCATACCCCCTAACTCTACCACCAAACTCTTAGGAATTACAATAGATAATAACCTTAACTTTGATAGCCATATTAACAACACTATAAAAAACAGTAAACAGAAAAATGGGCTCCCTATACAGGATCAAATCCTTCATAACTCCAACAGCTAGAACCACAATTGCCCACACCCACCTACTCTCAACTCTTCTTTATGCCTCACTCATATATACTAACCTGAAAAAAATAATCTTCTCAAACTAGCCAACTCCTACAATAACATTGCCAGATTCGCCACTGGGAATCCCTTCAGAACCCATCCCTGTCAGAATCTACAGCAGATAGGTTGGCTCGAACTTCAAAACCAACTACAAATTTCCCAACTTACCATTGCCCATAAGATCCTTAATCAACCTAACAACACCCCTATGCTTTCAAACCTCATAATCCCCTACAAAAATCTCAATACTTTACACTCTTCAAACAAACCGAGTTAGCATAAGCAAGTCCAACAACGTGGCAGGGGATTCTCTATTCTCAAACACTGCAGGAAAAAATGGAACCTACTACCTAGTAAACTTCACTTCCTTCCCTACCCCTCTTTAAACAAAATCTCAAAAGACACCTCAAAACACATTGGTTATGCCCCTACAGCAACCTTGACCAATCTTCTGTCTTCACTACTAATATCTCCATGATCCTACTTTTATACTAACTCAATACTTCTTGCTATTTCAGAAAGGCATACTGTATTCTAGGATACTTAAATGAACTACCTTTTGTGAACATCATGTACTATTTACTGTAAATTATCTCTTGTATCTTGTTCTTAAATGTATTGTTTTATCCTGTATGCTAATATTATTGTAATCTTTTCTTCCTGTTATTACTGCTTTGATGTTTTTTGTAATCCATTATTATTTTGCTTATTCTTTAAGACTGCTTTTTTTATTACTGCTTTGTGTTACTATTGGAGCTTTTTTCCCCGGGCCTCTACTGAAAATAGACATATATCCAGTTAGACTAGCCCAGCCAACAAATGTAAAATAAAATAAATAAATATGGACAGAGTTTAGTTTACAATATGCTAGCCAATGAGATACAAGTATGTCCCAATGTCTCTGCATTTCCTGAAAAGAAAGCAATTCTTCCCTATTACTCATTTCCTTCTTTGTTATATTGCTGGACTCCTAAATCTCTCTAAATCTCTATGACCATCTTTAAGTTTGCACTTTTTTACTCTTACATTTCCCCAGATTATTGCATATTCCACATCTACTTATGCAAGATTTATTTTTCCAATTTGCTATTCAGTCCTCTAGGACAGATTGATTCTTAATATTAACGAAGAGTCCATTCCATATTGCTATTTGTCTTCTCCTTGTTAAGTGCAATCAACCATCCATTTTAAAGGCTATGGGTTGTGGAGTCAGGTGAAGTAGACCTTCAGAGAATTGTTCTCTTAAACCTTGTTTGGCTATGTGGATACCTTGTTTTTTTACATAACCATCTATAATATCTTGTGCCATTGTGAGCACTGGATGATTATGCAGGGTTAAGATATAACAGACTACAGTTTAAATATTTAGCATGATCATTATGTCAATAGCAATTTTTCTAACTGTAGTAAAATTTAGTCTATTTCCTTTCTTCTCCAACTGATTCTTGGTCCTCTTACTTAAATCTTCAAAAATTCCCACGTACTAACCCTTTATATCAGTATCCTACCTCTAATTCTAAAGACTAGATATATGGGAAACTCCACTTCCTTCTGTCTTCCACAATCCCCCTTTCCCTTACCCTTTTCTAAACTAGCCAGCACTATTTTATTGCAATTAAATGTTAGTCCAGTTACGTTTTTAAAAATATTAAATATTCTTAATTCCCTTGGTACTGTTTGGTCTATGTCCTTTACTAACACTGTATAATCATCTACATATAGTGTGAACACTGATTTACCTAGGGCACTTTAATTTTGTTTTAATTCTGATCTAAATTTGCTAAGTAATTTTTATATCAGCATTAGAAAAAGTGCTGGAAGTAATGGAATTTCCTTGTCTAATACATTTATATATTCTTCCTCCTTTGCCAGATTTACTGCCATTCAATAGTACATCAAAGCTTAGATGGTGATATAGAATCTTAATCCACTTAATGCAATACTATTCTGTTTTCAAATAAGAAACTGCATCTTACAAAATTAGATGCTTTGCTGATATGAAAGAGTACCATACCCTTTTGTGCTTAACCTTCTTGATGTGACCTCAGACATTTTGAAAATAACCATCAGTTATCAGTACCTTGTCAAACCTGGATAAAATCCACTTGATTTTGTTACATATGTTTGTGGAATATTCTGTTCAATAATTTTGCTAATATTTTCAATAATAACTTAGTATCTGAAATTAGCAGTCATATGGGTCTTTAATCTAATTGGTTTGGACTTTCCCCATTCCCTTTTGGAAGGACCCTTACTCTAGTTTGCATTATTGATTTAACTAAGTTTTCATGCATCAATACAGAGTTATAACAAGATGTTAATGTTTCCAGTAACACCCTCCCCAGATACACACACATTTGTAGAATTCAGCAGAGAAGCCATATATACCAGAGCAGGCACTTTACCCCTTTTATCAAATAGCTTGCCCTTTAACTTCATTTATTGCAATGGGGTACACCTAAAGCCATCTTGTTTCCCTCACTTACTATTTCCATATGCAGTATTCCCTGAAACCACACATTTGTATAATTTGTATTCATTGTTTACTATACATACATTCTTCTAACAGTTTTTAAATACATGCGTAATTTTCCTTTGGAAAGTCATGTTTTCTCATATGTTGCCCATTATTTCACAAATAAATTGTTTCCTATTCTTTTCCTTAAAGGTACATGGTATGTACTTGGTATTTTTTCCCTGCATCCATCAAAAACCAAGGTATCCCCACATCCCTGCTAATTATATATACTGAGTCTGAGATCACTCAATCCCTGGGGAAAGGGGATATTCCCCTACATGGGGACTGTCGATCTCACATACCTGTTGACCATCTGCATATCTCAACCAAATGCAGTTGATTAAACAGATGCCTATATATATAGTTACACACACACACACACACACACACACACACACATATATATATATATATATATATATATATATATATATATATATATATATATATAGCTTTCCCGAACATCCTTAACTAGCTGTAGTGTTCTGTTAGAAATCAAAAATAAGTACAGCCTGCTTCTGTGAGCATCTTCTTTACTAAACAAGATTATCCATTAATAAAATTATTTATATAGTTCCATATGTCAGCCCAGTCATGTGCCTCCATTTCCTTAATTAACTGATCTTTTGCCCTTTTGTGATACTCTGTTCTCCATTATCTGTCCAATTCTACATTTAGTTTTTCATTTAAGTCCCTGTCAATTATTTGTATGTAATTATATGTAATGATTTCTTTCTAAACTATAAAACTGATTTTTAAAAGTTTTGTGACAGTTCTGAGTTTCTTACAAATCAAAATAGTTACCCCTCCGCCTTCATGGTCTACATATAGCTCCAGGAAGTCTATTTTTATTATCTTGCAAGCATCTCTTTGTTTCAGTTTTCTTTCTTGTACTAAAATTATTTGTGATTTTGCTCTGTTCTCCTTTGGTAAATTATTTTCCATTTTATAGTATGTGAACAACTTGCTATGTTCCAAGTCATGACATATATGATCTATACAAGTTTTTCTATGTTGTCTTGGTTCCTTAAGTGCATCATCTGTAGGTCTTGTAAACCTTAGTTCACTCCATTTTCTTGCTTGCAGCTAGCTTTCCTCCCTTGAGCTGTAGTATCAAACTTTTTAGCATTGCACAAATTTTGCATATGTAGAGTCGAAACAGAAAAAAAAAACAGGGTAGAGTTTAAGGAAAGTGCTTAATCCCCTAGCCCCAACCAGCATTATATCCCACAGAGTTACCATTTGTAAGTTGAGGAAAGCGCCAACATGTCTGTATAATCACAACATCTATAATACTATTATCTTTGTGAAAGTGAGTTACATATCTTCAAATAACCAAAACTGTAGGTGAAAAACTAAAACTATTAACTCTGAATCTAGTTAAAAACATAGACCAAATAGAAATAAAATACTTATTGTCCACCTCTCTGCTTGTCATCTTCTCTTATGGATCTTGATACTCATTTGCTGAAAAAGGTAACTTAAAAGGGATAAGGTCTGTTATCCTTCTGTAATGCAATCTTTCCAATTCCTTTCAGTCTGCTTCCCATGCATTGCTATTATATTCCTTTTTTACTTAGATAGATTTCTGATTACCCTTCTGTGACCCCATTCTCCCTATATCTTAAAATGAGAATGGATTTATTTTTACCGCACCTTTTGTATTTACATGCAGGTCATATGCTGTTGTCCAATTATCTATTACATCATCATATATTACATCAACAGGAGTCTTCAATATTAAATTACATGAACTCTCTAGTGTTCTGTATTCTCCACACCATCAAACTTAATTGAGATGCCATGCATAACACATGCGCATTGCATGCAAATGAGAAGCAGTGGTGTCCTGTAATAAGTTTCAGTAATACATACCTGATTATGCTTACCTGATTAAAGAGAATGCCACCCCTTCACTATAAGACCAAAGAGTACTGTCTGCCATATTAAAGAAAAAAAGAAAGAGAAATATTACGTAATTGTAGAAATTCCACATTCTTGTAATTAATTCAGTACTACCTTTTTATCTTACTTTATGATGAAGTCCCTTAAAGTAATTCCTCCAGGGAAAAAATGAATTCTCTGACTCATGTGCTGGACCTCTGAATAAAATGTAAGTTAGAAGTTAAGACATCCTAATGAATGTTGTATTTTATAACATACTTCAGTATGCATAAAGCCAGATGAGATGTGGGAGTGATTACTCAATGTATCAGTCTCTTATCTGAAGTATAATCTTTTGTTATTACCCTGCTACAGTTTACATTATTGTTGGCAGTCCCACAGAACCTTCTAGAATGGGATCTATGATCTAGACACAATAGACTTCAAGAACTCCATATAAACTCACGTTTGAATCTTAATCGGAGTGCTCTTTAGATCACCAGGTATATAATGCTATCCTAGGTGTATTCTGTCTGTACCTACTACCAAGAACAGTTGCTCTGCATTTGCTCTTGGCATCTCTGCACCCTCCCCATTGTGTGGTTATACCTTTATTATTCACATTAATTACAAACTGCTTTAGCTGTTTTGATCTTGCATCTTCTTTCAAGATTTATCTCTGCTTTGTTCTTTTTGTTTGTTTCATATGACTGCTGAGTTTTTTACGTAATGTGCTCTAGTCTGTGGCACTTTCTTTCGCCTTCATCAGAACTGTTAAATTTAACCCCCCCCCCATTCTGTCTCCTTAGATGTCAAGAGCTCCAGTCCTCCCCAGTGCTTGGTTTCTTGATGCTGCATAACCTTTTTGGGAAATGACCATGTATCCACCATGTCATTGAAACAACTGCATATTGAGTGCAATTGCTGCTGTGACTGCTAGTGTATTTATAAAGCTCACTGCAACTGGGAATCCTTTCATGATAAATTGCCTCCCTTCTTCAGAGAGTTTGCTTCTTTTCTCCTTTTGTACAACAAAAATAATCTTCTATGAAGTTTTATGACCTGCTGTTTCTACTTAACCACTTTCTGCTTCCTGCCAGCCCTTCATCTTAAAGGAACCTAGTCCTGTTAGTACATGTCATGGAGTTAACATATCCTGCTTTTTTCTACCTGCTATATGGATTCTTTCTGTCTTTGAGGTTATTTAGGGAGGTAGTTGCATTACATCTTATATAATTTTGGTTTTACATTCATTAAATTCAGTCATGGGAACTGACTCTGGTAATCCAAATATACACATTACATATTTAAATTTACAGAGGAAATTTGCCTTTCTAGTCACTGCCTTTCTGTAATCTCATTGTCTATGAAGTATTTTTGCATCTTTTCATTTTTAATAGCTCTTTTACTTGAGACTGGAGCACTATTTCAGTTTTTTGAATATTCAGAGCCGGATTGTTGGTAGCCTTCAACTTACGAATGAGAAGTAAAAGTCTTTTGAAGAAAAAGAGCATATTTTTCTTACAAAATTATATTCCTTGAAGCATTTTAGGAGCAACTTATTTACTTTTGTCCTAATTTTTCTATTATAGAACCCTGCCATAGCTACTTGAAATTTTACACTTAAGAGGTTAGAGAAAAGACTTTTTGTCTCAATGAAGGCTACTGAGAAAAAATAAGCAGCCATTTCATTCTGGACTCTCCAGGTTAGCATTTACTGTAGGAATTGCACTACAGCAATGCAAATACAGGTTCACTTGGATCAGATAGCCTTTCCCAACATTCACAATGTTGGTTGCTTGTTCACTGGTATTCCCATGACAAAGTTGATAAACGGAGGTATAAGAGATTAAATTATCACCAAGCTATGGAAGGCATGTCCACTAAGTCAAATGGCTTTAGACCTATTATCCATTCCAAATATCCTAGCCAAGTTCCCAAACTAAATCAAGACTATCACAACCCATCAAGGTATAATCTTATCTCATTAGCTATGACATGAAAATTTTATTATCACTTGTACAGACTGAAAAAAGTCATTCCATTTATTATTTCTGCTTTTCAGTCTGAGTTATCAAAGTCAAGGCTGATTAGGGACCACACCCTAGCAATGGTAACCCTTACAAACAAATTAAATGGGCAATAATTTAAAGATATGTACTCACCATAAATAGGCATCCCTGTTATGCATTTTCATTTTTTCTCACTTATGGGTTTCAGATCCAACTCTTGGATCTGACTTGGCCACATACTATAGACTTTCGATTGCAATGCAAAAGCTCCTCCTTCTATCCATAATGCCCCACTCCATCCCTGTTACCTCTGACTGAGTTTGCTGCTAATAACAGATGAGGAACAGATATAGTAAGATAGAAAAGATAGGGCTCAAACCTGGAACTATAGGTTCCAAACACAGTCCAATAGGTCCATCCAGAAGAAGAAAAAAGAGGATGGGGATGGATGGGAGAGGAGCTGAGGAGGAATGAAAATGAACAACACAGATGTTTAGTTATGGTGAGTACATAATTTATAAATCTGATATTGTCCTTTTAATTTTTCCTCACTTATGGGACAGAGTATTCAGCTGCATTGATCTTGGGTGGCCCTTGTGGAAGGATATTCTGGAGTACTGCAGATCCAAAGGAGGCTCTATTCCTAGATATGATGTCCAATTCGTAACGTGAGACAAAGATATGAACTTTGGATCATGAAGCTGCTGCACAAATATCACCAGTAGAAGCCCTTGACCAAAAAGCCAATGAAGCAGCTATAGATCTAGTTGAGTGAGCTCTGGGAGGTCTTTGAAAAGGTCAGGCCAAATCGGTAACTATAAAAATTAACTTTATTCATAAAACAAAAAGCCAAAACCATAAAATCATTAAGTAAAAATATGCCAAAAGAGTCAGATAAGCATATTCATCTTCTTATAGAAAACTTCAACAGATAATTGGTCCTTAAACCCAGAATCTTCCTATAGACTAATACTGATCGCAGAAAAATGATCACATGACAACCAAGTCCTCATGAATTACCATATGAGAACAAGACTTCACATTAGCTGATAGATGAAAAAAACTTATAATATGATTGGTTAAAACATTGCCAAAGCCTTATTGTGACCCAATGAAAACCCGATCTTCATGTATTCATATACATACAAGAAAAAGTTCTTATATCCCCTTAAACACTAAAGGAGTTAAAAATATTTGGTGAACCAGTCATTAATATTCATGAAAGCTAAAAAGTACATGATGAACCTCCAAAGATAGAGTGCTTACAAAAAAACAAATCACAAAAAATGTAATCGTTTCACAGGCAGTTGATAAGATGATTGGATATTTTTATATAGCAAAAAGAGACTTTCAAGTCAGCTAGTGAACAAGATTGTAGAAACAATTGTATAAAAATCATTGTGTTCATGAAAACAAACAAACAAACTGCTATGCTTCAAAACCAAACTTGAAAGTAAAGAACCAGACAGGTCTCCAATCCACAACCAAAGTTCTGTTTATTGAATGCTTTTGTCAGTAACTATCAGCTGATTTCTGAAGAATCAAAAGAACAGTTTTACTGTCATTCATTAGGGTAATTTATTGTGCTCTTTGTTCTAGCTGCCCCAGTTTCTATGTAGGCAAAATGGAGCATAGACTCCAGAACAGCATTTATGAGCACATTTACAACATCAAGAATAATACAATAAAAATGCACTTTTTAAACACTGTTTTTATCATCCAGATAACACGTTTAATCTTTTTCTTCAAAATAAGTGAAAAAATGGGCCTTGGACTTTACACTTAGAAAAAAGTGAACTTTCAATGGATTTTGAGACTCAGTGCAACAAATTTTCTGGGTTTGAATAACCAGTCATCAATAGCATGTTTATTGAAATTGAAATCAGTTGAAGGATAGGCTTGATTTATTAGGCTTGTATTTTTAAAATGTTTCCTTTTATCATCCAATCATTTTAATTGTTGGAATAAAATCAGCCTATTAATTTTGCTATTGGTTTACTATGAGTATTTTGATTCATGAAAGCATAGCAGTTTGTTTGTTTTCATGAACACCATAATGATTTATATCCAATCATTTCTATACCCTTGCAATTCAGTACCCAACTTAAAAGTCTCTTTTTGATATATAAAAATATCCAATCATACATAATTTGTATTTTGCAAGCATTCTTCTTTGGAGGTTCATTGTGTACTTTTTAGCTTTCATGAATATTAATGACTGGTTCACCAATAATTTTAACTCCTTTTGGATTCAAGGTGATGTAAGAACTTTTTCTTGTATGTATATAAATTCATGAGGATCAGGTTTTCATTGGTTCACAATAAGGATTTGGCAATGTTTCAACCAATTATATAAGTTTTGTCATCTATCAGCTAATGCAAAAGTTTTGTTCTGATATGGTAATTCATGGGGACTTAGTTGTCATGTGATCATTTTTCTGCAATCAGTATTGGCCTATATGAAGAGTTTGGCTTTAAGAACCAGTTATCTGATAAAGTTTTCTATGGGAAGATGAAAGCACTTATCTGACTGTTTTTTACATAAATGTACTTAGTGATTTAATGGTTTGGCCTTTTTTTGTTTTACCAATAAAGTTTGTTTTATATATATCGATTTGACCTGACCATTCTATTGTTTTTTTTCTAGTTTGGTTCTGTTTCTTACCAGGTTTTGGTAATGTCATACCCTTCTGAGTGTAAATCCATGATATACAGTCTGTAATCCATTTAGCTAGGGTGACTCTAGAAACTGACTAGCCTAGGTGATTTGGAGCGAAAGATACAAAAAGCTGTTCTGAGTTTTTAACTGTTTTGTTCCATGTTGTTAAAACACAATTGTCTGTGAACATCAAGGAGGTGTAGCATGTAGTCTCCTTTATTTGTGAAATTTGGAAAGAAAAATGGCAAATGAATGGGTTGTTAATGTTATTTTCAAAAGCATCCTTAGGTAAAAAAGAGGGGTTGGTTCATAAATAAACTCTATCTTTGTGGAAAATAATGTAAGGATTCTTTGATGAAAGTGCCTGGAGTTCAGAAATTCTTTTTGCTAAAGTTATAGCTATCAAGAAGACTGCCTTCCATGATAGAAATTTTAGGTCAGATTTATCTGAAGGTCGGAAGGCTTTTTTGTGTCAAGCCTTTGAGTACAACAGTAAGATACCAAGATGGTGAGAAATCCTTTATTGGAGGCTTTAACAGAAATAAGCCTTTCATAAAGGATTTACATAATCTAGAGGAAGCTAAGGGAAAAGATTTATTTTCTGTGTGGAAATTAGAAATTACTGTCAACTGAAATGTAACTGTAGAGAAGCTAACACCATCTTTGAAACGAGACTACAAAAATGAAGAATAGTTGATATTGGAACAGAAAAAGGATCTGTGTTCTTATCTGACACCCCAGTAGAGAATCTTTTCCACTTGCTTCTATAAACTTTTTGGTAGAATCCTTTTCAGAAACCAAAATAATATCACAAACTGGGGAAGAAAGCCTGGACTGTCTATCAATGGAAGTGGAGAAACCATACGGTCAACTTGAGGGCCTGAATGTTGGAGTGTTGAATCCCTAATAGGTGAGGGAGGGGATCATGAGTGGGTTCCAGTATCCATGGTGGATAATGAAGATGAGACCATAGAAAGGGGAACCATACTTGCTGAGGCCAGAAGGGGGCAATGAGGATTACTGAGCTCTTCAGCCTGCTTGCTTCTGCAAACATTTTGGAATCAAAGGAAGAGGAGGATAAACATAAATGTGACCTGAGGGCTAGGTGTGAAGAACAGCATCTCTTGGTGACTACCCCGAGGGGTGATCAGAGTAAGTACTCACTGCACTTGTTGAGGCGAGTGGGAAATAGGTCTCAGCAAGGCTGGCCATAACACCTGAAGATCATGTCTGCTACTGGCTGAGAGACCACTTGTGAGGCATCATAATAGATATGCTTAATTTCCCTGCAAGTACACTGGCATTCCTCAGGATGTGTATCACAATAAGAAAGCAGTCTGACAAGACTGCCCCTTCCCAAACCCTCATGACCTCTCTGCAAAGAGCGTAAGAGAGGTTCCTCCTTGCTTGTTGATGTACCAGACTACAGACATGTTGTCAATCTGAATTAAAATAGTATCCAATGGTAGAGCATCTTGAAATGCCTGCAATGCTAAAAAGACCTGGCTCATTTCCAGGACATTGATATGCAACTTGGTCTCTTGGAGGGACCACATACCTTGTACACATCTTTCCAAGAAATGCTCCCCACTCCACTTGAAAAGTATCAGTGGTCACTGTGCCTACTGGGTTTGGCAAAACAAAGAGTCTGCCCAAAAAGATTGTCTAATTGCATCCACCAGTGAATGTGTCATTTGCAAACTGAGGTGAGTTTTACTGGAAATGACAGGGGTTGATATAGAATGGACTACTGCACAGCTACAGTCCATTGAAGAACCCACATAAAGAAGCTTAAAAGAGGAAGTAGTACAATGGCAGCTGACATCAACCCAAGTGCTTGAAGAACTAACCTTGATGAAGGGGAGAAATGAGCAAGGATAGCCTGAACCTAATTTCTGATAGAAGTAATTTGGTGAAAAGACAAAGATGCTACCTGTGTCGATGTGTTCAAAACTGCCCAGATGAACTCCAGGCTCTGAACTGGTGCAAGTTTTCATTTGGCAAGATTTATCATAATACTCAAGGTTTCGCAAAGTTGGAGCAAATAGTCTCTGGCATGTAGGAGTTGATGCTTGGATAGGGCAGTTAGAAGCCAGCCACCTAGATACGGAAACACCTGAAATCCTTTCAGCCTCAAGTGAGCTGCAACTACTCCCATGCATTTGGTAAACACGCTGCAGGCATGAGTCCAAAGGGCAGAGCTCTGAACTGGTAATGACTGGCTCCCAGCCAAAAACACATATGTCTTTTAGATTGTCTGTCTATTTTGATATGATAGTAAGCATCCTGAAGATCTACAGAGCACATCCAGTCATCCTTGTACAGAAAAGGCAGGATGGACTAACCATGACCATTTGGAACTTTGCTTTCTTCACAGATAGGTTCAGTTTGCTTAGATCCAAAATGAGTCTGAGTTACCTATTTTCTTTGGTGCTAAAAAGAAGCATGAATAAGTTCTGAATCCTATCTAGTTAGGAGTGACCCTCTGTATGACTCTTTTTTCTAGCAGTTTTTGTATTTCTTGAGCTGGGGCCTTCCACTGACTTGGTAGAATGTCAGGAGGTTTCTTCCTTTGATAATGAGGAAGAAGGGAGAATAGTATGTAATAACATCTGGATATTATTCTTAGCACCCATTGGTTTCTTGTAATGTATGTCCAGCACCTAAGTGCAAAGAGAACTGACCCATGACTACCTCCAGAGTTGGACAGTCAGGCAACACTTTAGGAGCGTTGATAGTTCCTGTCTGGAAAATAATCTCTAAAGCCCTGGTTCTGCAGGTTCCCTTTGTCTTTAGGGTGATGTCTACCATTATAGTTTCCCCCACTGCCTCTGCAGGAAATTTCCCCATGTAAATCCTGGAAAGGTCTCTGAGACTTATGGAACCACATTTTCTTATTGCCTCTCTGGTTCCTAGAGAAGGTCCGCTGAGGTGTAGAAAACCTGATTCCCACAGCAGACAGGGTCTTCCGTTCTTGTTCTCTGCAGGTAAGCATATCTTTTACTGATGGTCTAAACAAGGAAGTACCATCAAATGGGGAATTGACGAATGACGTTTTAAAGTGTTCCACAAAGTTGGAAAGCTGTAGCCAGGCATGCCTTCTTATGGCAATGTCTGAACCGGCTGCTCGTGATGTCCCTTCAGCTGTGTGAGAGATCAACCTCAAAGATGCATTCAAAATAGATAAAAAAATGACCAGTTGAGAGGGACGTCCTTTTGAAATCCTCAGCAGATGTGGACTCTGAGAGAGTATTTGAAAGTTTTTTCATCAAATCTCAATGAAGCCAAGGAAAATGTGCCATATAATTAAGCAACCTCAAAGCAAAGGTAGCTGAGAAAAACACCTGCTAAGTAGATGAACAGAAGAGTTTTGCTCTGCTAGCTCTTTCTTAGTGGCTGCCTCCACCACCATAGAATCAACTGAGACTAATTTGCTCTAATGGGGTCTATCTGTGGGTAGGGTCAAAAAATTGTCAGGGTGCTTGGGAATGGGCTTGAGAGTATCCAGTTCATTCCATGCCTAGTGGGAAATGAGATCAATAGGTTCATCCATGGGGGGGTTACCCAAGACTTAGGCCAGAACCAAAAGCCTCCAAGAACATTGTTTCTTTAGGAGAAGGGGTTTAGGAAGACCAGCCACCTTTCATCTTTGGGATCTTTAGAATATCTCTGAAAGAGATGTCATCAAGTAGTGATCTGGGTGATCAATCTCCTTCATCAAAATCAGTGTCTTCAGTGAGAGACTCCACTGGGGAATCTAAGTGTCTCCTCTTACATGTCCTCTTCCCGGGAACCTCTTCCATGGGATGTTCTGGAGAGGTTTCAGAAGAGAGGGGGAGTTGCTGTACAGGAACTGGTTGGAGACTCAATGTAACTGGCTGTCCATGTGGAATAGGTCTGACTGACTGAGACCTCAGAACCTATGAGAGAAAAAGGGTAGGATCCAACACTTGAGGAGATGGTTCTCTCTCTCTGGAGAGAAAAAGCTGTTACTACCACCTAAAAAGGCTGAGGGACAGAGAGGAACTTTGATCCACTCCCTTTGAGCCAAAACATCTGAGGAAGGCAGAATAAAAACACCCCCGTATCCAAGCCTTGAGGGGAGAATTGAATCTGAACTGCCCAGGTCTGAAGCTCCAAGGGGGGTGGATGAATCCAATAAAATCAGATCCAATCCTAGTCTCTTGGATCTGATGCCAACACTTCAACTCTGAGAACCATTCTGCTCAGAGTGTATCACAGCAGAACAAGTCAGGGACATAGAGTGAAGGAATAAACTTTCCTTAGATCCACCACTGAATTTCTCAGGGATGGAGTTCTGGAGCTCTGAAACCAGAGGTTGGATTGGAGAAGGAGATAAAATGGACTTAGAGAGCACACTTGTGGATCTGGTAGGGGATGGAGCTGGCAAGACCCCCATCTAGTTCTGAGCTCTGAGAAATTTTCACATCATCCTATCCACATCCATTTGTGACAAACTTCTGGAGGACCTAGAAGATGCTGTGGAAGGGGGCCTAGAATGCTTCTTCAGAGTCTCAAACAATTATTCAGCAAAGATGGTGAAATGGGTTTGAACACAACATCAGGTGTATGGCTCCTAAGAGACATTTTGGGCTTCAAATCCAAGGACTTCGGATCCAGAGTTGAAGTCGTTGGTGAGGAGGATTTGACTATTGGAGCTGAAACCTTCAGATTTGAGGAAAGTTTGATCTGAGGATCAGCTGAGAGATTCTGGATCTGAAGATGTCAGATCCATGGTCTTACAGATTTTCTCCACAGGTTCTGAGGAAGACCTTTGGGATTTCAGAGGAGACCTTTTCTTATGACCTGAAGAAACAGATTTACTACACTTTGAAGGGGTTTCAGCACCAGACATAGAAATAAACTTTATAGGTTCATAGGTTCATAAGTTGGTACTGGGCTATCTGCCCGAAGGCATATATTAGCCCAGCCACATCGTGTGGTATTCACCGCCCCTTTAGTAGTTCCCTAGACCCTTGTACTAACAGCTAGTACCCTTGGCCCATATCTAGTAGTGCTGTTGGTGTGATCCCTGGTGTGAACTTTCTGTTACCCATCCACTCATCAAGGTTCCTCTTGAAGAGTGATAGTGAGGGGCTCTGTCTTATGTAGATCGGGACTCTGTTCCATAGTAAGGGAAGTCTCTGTGAAGGGAATCTATCCCTCCAGCATGTTCTATTCATTGTTGTGTTGAGGTTTATATCCCTAGAGTGTGTAGCTCGAGTAGATTTGGTTTTGCTAAGATGGAGCATGTTCAACAATTCTGGGTTGGACATGGCTCTGTACATTAGACAGAGATCACCTCTGAGAAAGTGGTATGCAACAGAGAACAGTCTTAGCTTTTTCAATCGTACTGCATAGGTCAACTGTTTGAGGCCACAGTAATCCTCTTGGTTAGGTACCTCTGTGGTCTCTCCAGCTGCTGGAGATGTCTAGCCAGGTACATTCCAATTGGTGTATGGTACTCAATAATGGATCCGATGAGGGAAGAGTAGAGGGGCACCATTACATCCTTAGATCTTGATGCAAACCCTTTCATGATCAGATGGGTCACATAGAAGGAATTTCTAACCACTTTGACAACATGGTTATCAAAGGAAAGCTGACTATCTACTTGGGTCCCTAGATCCTTTATTTCTTCTTCAGATTTCAGGGGATTACCTCCTATGTTGTAGTTTGCGGGTACCCTGTTTTTTCCAAAGGGGATTACTACGCATTTTTTTGCATTTAGCTTGAGACCATGGCTTTGACACCATGCATCAGTCTCATTTAGGCCCTTCTGGAGGATCTCCATGTCGGCTGGAGACTCTATTATAGCACCCAGTTTGCAGTCGTCCACAAACTTAGTCAGCCACAGCCCTTCCGTGCTTGCCTGTACTTCTGAGAAGTATATGCCAAACAGGAGGGGCCCTAGGACAGAGCCCTGAGGCACACCACTCATTACTGATCTGGATTCAGACATAGATCCCGCTACTCTTACTTTATGGGATCTGTCTGAGAGCCAGTTTGCGATCCATCTTGTGATGTAAGGGTTTATGCCCAGGCTGGTGAGCTTATCAATAATACCTGAATGGGGAATGGTGTCAAATGCTTTAGCAAGGTCATGGTAAACCGTGTGTACCTCCTTTCCCTTATCTATAGCCTGAGTAACTGTCTCAAAGAAATCCACCAGGTTCAGGAGGCATGATCTGCTCTTGACGAAGCCGAATTGTGTGGGGTCCAGCGACTGGAGGTTCCCAATCTCACCATTTATGAGTTCCATAATGATTTGCTCCATAGCCTTACAGATCAGACTGGTCAGACTTATTGGTCGGTAGTTCCCAGGGTCAGTTATGGCCCCACCCTTGTGTAGTGGGACCACCATTGCCGTGTGCCATTCTATGGGCACATATCCTGTGGAGAGGCTGAGACTGAACAGGGTATTAAGATGTGGGGTTAATTCCTTTTGGAGTTCATGTATGACACAGCCTGGGACACCATCTGGTCCCATGGAGGCAGTGTTTTTAGCTTTAGATAGAGCCTTGTTAACCAACGTATCAGTAATAATTGGACTTACACAATCCCCTGGGATGGTAATAGGCCCTGTAGGTGTTGAGGGGTGGGGGGAATTTGCACTGAACCTGTCAGCCAAGATGTTGGCAATGTCAGAAGGGTCAGTGTATTTTGTTCCATTTTGTACTAGCTCAGAACAGACCTGAGCATTGCCATTTAGGTTTTTGACATAGCCATATAAGGCCTTATGGTTATCCTTGGCATCCTTGGCAACTTTCTTTTCAAAATTAGCTTTAGCTGACTTGATGAGAGCCCTCAATTTCTTACTAATGCTGATCAGGGATGATTTTTCTACTTGAGATTTGGCCTTTTTTTCTATAAGTCTCCTCCTTTTATTGTAAAGTTTGCTTATGGCCAGGGTCCACCAGACTGGCTTCTTCTTGCTTGAGGAAGGAGTCTTGGTTTTATTTGGGATAGCACGATCAACTTGTTATGCTTGTCAGCCAAAGCCCTGTGGTTAAAAGTAGAGCACACTGAATAGGACATATTCAAATGGTTTGGTCCAAGGCAATAAACACAAACCCTGTAGCGATTGGATTGGAGATCTTATGCCCACAGGAAGTGCATTTCTTAATACCCGTAGGTTTTCCAGTCATAGAATTGAACTGCAGAAGGAAAAATATCAGCAGAAAAACACTATACAACTTTTTTTATATATAAGCAAAAAAGTGGGGAAAAGGAAAGGAAAGGTAAGGGTCTTACCACAATGGAAGCTACAGAAATTACCCTAGTAAAGTGGTAAAGAGATTACCAACAATGGTATGGAAAAACTACTACTTCGCAGTAGAGAAAGAAAATAGAAAAAAAATTAAAACTAAAAAAGGAGGTATATAGACAAATTAGCATTTCTGAAAAGTAAAACTTTCTCTTACAAATGCTCAAGAGTGGAACCTGCATCTAGCCATGATGGTGGCAAACAAGATCTGAGGTAACAGGGATGGAGTGGGGCATTGTAGATAGAGGGAGGAGCTCGAGAGTTGGATCCAAAGTCTATAGCATGCAGCTGAGTTAGATCCGAGAGTCAGATCCAAAACTCATAAGTGAGGAAGAATGAAAAGGATAACATCAGATCAAATATTTCTGCTAGCATTAGATGCCTGAAGATGATAAGTCCCCAACTCAGTTAACTGTCATTAAATGGCTATCTAAGCTAATTCCATTTAAACAAAGAGCAGCTGACCAAGGGTGTACTCTTTCACCTTATATACTTTATAGATAGAGCCTCTATTCTTGCTAGTGTTACAAAATGCACATTATAATATCTCCATGGTTGCTGACATTAAAGTGCATATAACTGCATTTGCAGATGACGTTAGTATTTACTTTTCTTTACCAAATGCGGATATTCCTAAAATATTAAATTCTATACATTCTCATTATATTCTAATTACAAGCAAAATATGCAGAAAAATTCCATGTTTCCCTTAAACTGGAACTACAATTTTATTGCTATCACTATTTTGGAAGGTATTAAAATAAAATTCCTCTTAAAAAATTGTGTGATTGACTTACAATGAAGATTTGCAACAAAATTCAGAACAAAATGTTATAATGAGACAGAGAAATATGCAAAAAGATTTTTCTATCTGGATAAAAGTAAATTTTTCATTGTCTAAAGTGGCAATTATTAAAATAAATATATTCCGAAAGTTATTATTATTATTATTATTTTGCATATCTACATCATTTCAATAACTACATACTAAGTTTTGTAGCAATATTATTAAAGTACTGTTAAATTTATTTGATATCTCAGATAAGGTAGAATACATTGTAAAACACTTTTTGGACCCAGAAATCACAGGGGTTTAGCTATACCCTATTTCTTATCATGCTATTTAATAGTCACCCAATCCAAACTAATACAAATTCCAAAGTATGTGGTATTGGATAAAGTCAGTCAACCTTTTTAGTTCAAAATCTGGAAAAACTACACTACATCAAAGAAAATCTTAAATGAAACCACTTAGCCCTTTCTTTTCTAAGAAAAATGAGATCAAAGCCCTAAAATTTAATTACTATCTCCGAAGCTTGATTTCATTGTCCCAAAGATCAATAAACTTGATGGACCTTGCAGACCCAACTCCAAATTTTAGTCTGAATAATAAAATTATGAACTTCACTCCTCCAAAACAAAACTATCTGAGATTTATCATCAATTAACACACAATCTTTAGAACAAATCAGAATTAATCTCAGGCCATATACCAATTTTAAGGCAATAAAAAAGTACCCCTTAATAAATTCAAATATAATAGTAAACTAAATATCAACTCATCTACTACTGCTAAAATATCTTTCCTAAAAACACAAATTAATTTCCTGCAAACTTAAAAATCTACATTTAAAGCCTACAGACTGATGCAGAACTGTATATCTAATGGCACATTTAAATTTTCCAACTATCGGCTTGAGAAGGACCATTCTTTATCACAAACACAGTGAAGAAATTAATCTACCTGAATAATACATTCGTTTTTCGCAAAACAAAAATAAATAACACAATATGTGATTGTGATGCCCGTGCCTTGGCCCGACAATCAAGGAGCCTCAATCCTCACCACTAACACCAGAGAGGGTATCTCATATATGAGGAAAGGATAACAAATACACATAACAAAGTGCAATTTCCCTTAAAAGCACACAGAGATCACAGTCAGTCTGGGGCTGGTCACTCCCTTGCTCCCCAGGTCCCCAATAAGACTCCCCACTGGCACAGCTATAGGGTCCAGATCTCAGCCTAGCTGGGCAAGCTAAAACTAACAGCACCCTCTCTGTCCAACCAGTGCTTCATGTCCCTGCCTAAGTAGCTGACACACATACACTTTGAGATAAGAGTTTATACAACCACAAAGACACTCCTGGGAAAGGCTGGCACAGGTTCTCCAGCTGTGCCCCTATTACCCAGACTATACGGTAGTGCATCCTGCCATCACCCAGCCCGTTAAAAGGGTGTCCAATTATTACTGTGCAATATTATTATCCAATTGGTAGTATAACTAAGCAGTCAAGGCTTATTAGAGTGACTTGGTACAGTAATCACTATAAATATGCAATGTACTCTAGAGCTTAAATTATCTCTACACAAAACAGCCACAGTTGAAAGGTTTAAAAATATTTAATAATAAATAATAAAAACACAAGACAATACTTCATACTACACAGTGCTAGTCAAGAGTTTAGAGATCACAGAGAAATACTTAAAATAATTCAGTAGTACAGTTCTGACATCACAGAAAAACACTTACTCTATTATTTCTAGCTCCTAGCTAATTCTAAAGGAAAACACAAGTCTAAGATAACTTACATAAGAAAATAGGCAGAGTGCTCTGGCTCTGTCTGTATAATTTGAAATTACAGTTCTTATTCACATTACATCATTCTTCACACTTTCCTGGGGTTCCCAGGCTACACATTACATCATTCTTCACACTTCACTGGGTTCCCAGGCTAACAGAAACTGCATTTACATTCTTAACATCTCTTTTTATTATCTTGCAGCTGGTCAGGAAACAGAGCAATAAAAATACATTTGCATGTTTAAATCTAGCAATTTAACTCTTGGTTAAAAAAATAGCAAGAATTCCTTTATCTAGACCCTTCTGCACCACTGTCTACATCAAAGGGTCACCACATGCTTTACTTTGGTCAGTAGAGTGCACTGTTGTCACATTTATTTTTCAGTTCCACATGTAACACATTTAAGACAACAAGCCTGTAGTTTACATTCATATTTACAAATGACAGAATTATCTACAAAATTCTATCTGGCTAGGCTGGCAGCCTTCATCTATCTTCACCCACTCTTCACAGTGATATTAACTAATGGTTATTTTAACCAGATCTAACATTCTCCTCTTGCCTTTTATAGAGCATTGCCTCATGATAAGACTGATATTCCTCACATAGTTTGGGAATGCCAATATACCAGAAAATTTTGGGACACACTGCAATTTAAGCTATCAGAATTTGGTTATTATTATAAGGACAGGTACTAGCAATATATCATCATTCACATCCCCCATGAGGATTAAATTAATTGGATTGTAAAAATGCAATAACCTTATTCACTTTAGTTATATTTTACATTTCAAATAATTGATTAGCGATTAGAATAGTTGATAACATGTTCCACGGTGGAAGGGTAAACAATGCTGCAAGACTCTACCTATGTAAAGTCATTACATTATATTATTGTGCTGCAAACAATCTGTATGAGATTAAAAGTGAAGGGAGAGGTTTCTCCAACTGGAATTGTGTACATTAAAACAGTTGTGGATGTCATTCATGCATACCAGCATAAGGATACTCAATGCCTACAGTCAGTCAATGTGAGTTTTGAACACCTAACTATGTGATCACAGAAGCTACATGATATTATGAAAAATGAACATGCCACAGTGAAACAGTTGTTAAACTTGTACGATATTTGGGTCTTTTAAGCCATGACATCATGGTATTGCTGCAAGGGATATATGTGCCTGTAATTTCTTTAAAACCTTATTGCTGTATGTCTATTTTTCATACAACATTGTCTGCTGCTAGGTATACCCAAACACACGTGATGTGTAATGAAGTCATTACTATGACAAGAGAATGGAAATTGTGCACAATGTGTGGATAATCATAGATTCTGAAACATGCCTTACTAAGGCACCAATATATATAACATTGTCTCATTTCCTCATGCCATAGGAAAAGCCTTAGTGCCTTAGTACATCGCTTAGGAAACCCAAATTTCAGCAAATGGCATCATCATTAAATGAGAAAGAATTTCTCTGTTGAAAACGGGCAAAAATTATTTTAATGGGAATCCTCAACTGTACATGTACACAGCAGATAGCTGGGTGACAATATTGTTACCAACATGCACATACACAAATGAGTCTAAGGAGCAATGATTGGATTTGAACTGACTACCTAAGACCACAGGATATAGAACACTGCCTGACTCACACATTCCACATGCAATATTGTTTTATAATTGTGACAGTGTATTTTAAAATGGAAGACATCACCATTGTTTAATACAGTGATGTTCTTCTAAAAATGTAAGAAGGTGGTTGAACAACAGAGTAACTAAACACAGCTATACCTACTACATGCATTAAAGCATTTGCTATACAGTACAAGGGACAACCACACACTCATAGTGGTCAAAAATTGCTGGATTCATATCTCTTTCCTATTTAGTTATGCAGTATAGAGAGCTCAGTATCAACAGCCAACACCACTAGATAAGTTATACTGCAACTGTGACATATTTAATTTTTTGATAGCATGATGTAATTATTGTGCTTCCAAAGGTGTGTATTGCCTGGGAGTAATTAAAATGTAAATGGTAGCCCTCTGCCAGTAAAAATATATCATGTATGTGGAACTTTTACATAAGGGATGGTGTCATAGACCCTACTGTACATGACAGTTCGCACAGTCACACTAATTCATCAATGTTTGATTCAAACCCCAGACCTATGTAAGTCAGGAAATCTATAGATCACAGTAGTGTTTGTAAGTGCCACAGGAGAAGTCTGATTTTTATAGTGAGAGACTGCACTTATGAAAGGATAACCTCATCAGTGTGTGGCAGACAACATGTTTGTGGTAAAAGTGGGATAAAGGGATCCTCTCCCAGGTTAAAAATTTCCCCTGAGTAGAAGCTGATACAGCATGTGAGTTCAGGAAGCTACACGTACTTGACATTGAAGCCCCCACACACACACACACATTCACTGCTCTAAGATACAACCCTAATATCTATTTAGTTACACAATCTATAGAGCACAGAATGAGCTGTAAGACCCACAGGAGTCTGACTTTGATAGTGAAAGACTGCATTTGTGAAAGCATGACCTCATCATTGTACTGCAGAAAAATTGTGTTAAAAGTGGGATAAAATGCAGAGGGAGCTTTGTACAAAGTTAAACATTTCTTCTGAGGAGAAATGGACACAGCAAATCTATTGTTAAGGCTTTACTTACCTGTCACTACAACCACAAACACAAATGTTAATCATTGTGAGAATTGAATCTCCTACCTATCTAGTTATACCAGACAGAGAACACAGTATTAGTTGCAAGTGCCACAGGAGAAGTCTGACTTGTAAGGGGAGAATGTGCACTTATGAAATGATAATATCATCATTCTGTTGCAGAGAGGAAGTTTGTGCCAAAGGTGAGAAAAAGTGCAGTGGGAGTGGTGTCCAAAGTTGAATTCTTCTCCTGAGTGGAATAGACACAACCCATATGTTGTTCAGGCTTTACTTACCTGCCACTTGAACCACACACACAAGTTTACCACTGTCACATTAGAAGTACCTGCTTATCTAGTTACATGGTCAAGAGAACAATGCATGAATTGCAAGGAACACAGGTGAAATCTGACTTCAGTGATGTGAAAATACACATTTCTAAGTAGTAAATTGTCACTGTTTTGAGTATCAGCTACTGTGCATCACAGGCTTTGGGACAAATGCATATATCTGGGAAGGTCAAAGTAACAGCACTGTGCTTGTCACATGTAATTACATACTTTTCTGTTAACATCTATATACTGTCATTCATGTACATTGCATTACTGTGAAGGGCAAGTACCTTTTTCACAGTATGGGGTGTCAGTTATGATCACAATTGTAAAACAGTGGATTGTCAAGCAAGCATTCATGACAGCTCAACCTGAGATGACTGCATGCAAATAGTAACCATTTATTGTGTCACTGTCAGTTGTCTTGACTAATGTTTGCATAATGTGCATTGGCAATACAGACACTTCCTAAATATGACAGTGCAGTTCTAAATAGCAGTGTTGGGGTATGTTTGAAAAGGTTACACAGCATTGGAATAAAGTTCAAGTATAATAGTTGGACTGCAGACATACATTAACAGACTGAATTAATTTGGTCAACATCACAGTGAAATACAGATACCCTGGTTTCCAAATTCCAGTAACACATACAGAAATTGTGCAACATACTCACACTAATTTTTTGCTGTGATTTATTTTTACTCTCTCCCTGAAGTACACAGCTGGCAAGCTCATTTGTGCGGATAATGGCAAAGTACTACTGTATGCATAATAATATCTTGAGGTGTTGAACTTAGAAAGGGACTTAGCAGTAGTCCATGGTGCTCCATGCCAACCTTCACACAAATAAGCAATATACACATGCAACCATGTCTAAATCCGATGGAATACAGAACAGGAATGTTTTATGCCACATTTCATGTGTCATGATTTGCACATTTGTTATGACAGTCGCAGTCATTCATTCCTCATATATATGATACAGATGTATTATGAAAAACATGAGAGACCAAGCATGTTACTGTTGGAGAAACCATGGCTTATGGAAACAGTTTTGAATCTAGGAGGTTTATTTGATGACACAGAAGGGGTGGGAAGAGGTGGGAATTTGAAGGCAGTAATACACGTGCAGGCATACTAAGAGATTAATTAGTTTATGGTTCATTTCCGCACATGTTTGTGTTGTGTTAATCTTCAGTTTATAATGATGATTAATAAGGGAAAGATCTGTACTACACAGTGATCCCAAAAGGGACAGGGGCGACTCATGCTATAGGACTGCAGGACTGCAGCCGTCCCACCTAGAAAATAAAAAGAAAACCCACCTATAAAACAAAAAAAAAAAAAAAAAAAGAAAAGCAAAAAAAATAGTTAACTACAAATTCCAGAAGTCCACGCATGCACACACACACACATTGGTTGGAAGCCAGAACTCCAGACTGCTTTGTCAAGCAGTCCAGATAAGGGAAAAGGCATATCTGCCCCACAAATGCTCAGATGTCTGTCTGGTGATGACCATACCGAAGAGCTCTGGACTGCTCCTTCTGCAGGTAGACCAATCAGGAGAGCTTTGTGCAGCTGGTACCAATCAGGAGAGAGGTGAGGTTTGTCTCACGATGACTGGAGGATTTACAATTAGCTTGCACAGGTGAAGAACTCTCTCCAGGAGGATTGGAATTTGTTTCTCTGTCACTCGAAGGGCTGGATTTATTTTCCCAATGGTCTCACAGCTGTGTGTGTGTGTGAAATGCCCCCATTGTTACATGGTGGTGGGCAGAAAATAAGACTTGAACTCTGTACCTTGGGCCCAAGTGGCAAGAGCCTGAATTCCCTACCTACCACCATTTGTAAAAAAAAGTTGCAGATTTTTGCCTCATATTTGTTCTGTTCTGTTCCTCATAAAATCTGTGGTTTCTGTATTTTTGTTTCTTAACACAGCCAGTAGAGCAGTGGTAACATTGTTGCCTGACAGCTACAGGTTGTCTGGTATGATTCTTGGCTGGGGTGCCTTCTGTGTGGAGTCTGCATGTCCTCCCTGTGTTTGTGTGGGTTTGCTCTGGTGTCCTCAATGGATATTTGAAATTTGTCCCTATTTTTTGGACTGTATTCCCCCATTATTGGCTTTGTCCAGATTTTTTGTGCCAAGATTGAGAGCTATGGTGATAACTAAACTCACTGAATATGTTTGGGGGCTGTATTCCCCCATTATTGGCTTTGTTCAGGTGTTTTGTGCTACAATGTTGACAACTATGGTGAGAACTGAATGCAATAAATGGTAGCCATTTAAGTTTCAGTCTTCCTTTCTTTATTAAAACAGATGATTTGGCATAATGGTATGTTGCTCTGACTGTATGGCTCTGGGTTCAATACTTGGTAGTGAAATGTATGGTGGTAACACAGCATTTTATTCTAATAACTTTCCAACATTATACAAGCAATGTTTAAAATGTGTCCCTGTTTTTTGGTCTTTTGCCCCCCCCACACACACACACACACCTAAATGTTGGCTTTTTCCAGATTTCTTGTGCTGCAAAGTTCAGAGATGCAGCTGAGTGTCAAGTAAATTTTACAAGAAGCTGAGAGCTGCAGGGGAACAAAAGTTTAGTACTGCTTATGCAAAGTCTGCTTGCATTGTTAATAGCACAATAGGTAGGGTAATGTTTTTGATGCAGAAGGCTGTGGGTTCTACTCCCACATTAGATAGATGCATTGCTGATACTGTACTGTATTGTAAAGGGGATGGATGCTGCAGTCCTTTTTGGAGAAGATACCTAGTAACTATGAACCTGGTATCAGTTTGCCATCCATTCCCTATTGCAATATTACTAGCTTATCATTTTTTTTAATGCATCTTAAGCAATTTATTCCTCAAGGACAACAGGCACTTTATTTGTAGATGAAACAATGAAATATAAAGTTGTTTGCTAGCAGCAACCTCATTAGTTACAGATTTCTTTAATATGGAGTTATTTAGATAACTTTTACTTCTTCAGAGGTTGTGCATATTTACTGATGCTGGTGGACTGTAGAAGTTTGAGTAGACTTTTATGATGGAAATGTTCTGAATTGGGCAGTTTTGTCATTATTGGTGCATGCATTTTGTTTCATTATTTACTAGAAAATGTTCTGAATTGGGCAATTTTGTCATTATTGGTGCATGCATTTTGTTTCATTATTTACTGGAAAAATGTCCAAAACAAATTTAAAATGCCCTCTAGCAACTGTACTATATTGTACAAGGAATATAATTTAATACAATCAGGAAGGTGTATCAAAGACCATGTGTATGTTTCGTGTGCAAGGGGCCTATGATTTGAAAACAGCCCAAAGTTAATCTTTATTTGCCACTGGCAAAATGTATTTTCTTTGAATGTGGGTTTCAATACTGTTTCAATGAATGTGAGTTTCAAGGGCAGAGAAGTTTTAATGCTAAGTCTGTTTTCATTGTGAGATTGCATTGCTTTATTTAGCAGATGTCTTAGTGTTTGTGCTGTAAAATGCAAAATAAAACTTTCAAATGAAGTCCAAATCATCCTAGCACATTAGTGTTTATGGTAAATGGGGTGAAATAGCCAAGTAATGGTTCATTGAAATGGCTGCAGGGGGGAGACTCCATTCGACCATGATATTGTGAGGGGGAAGGGTGGAAAACTTAAAGACAGCTCCGGCTGAACTATACCGCTCAACTGTCCAGATTTTCACAGAATGAATAGATTATTGCTTCTTTTTGGTTTGTTCCTCATAAAATGTGTGGTTTTCTGGCAAATAATTTAGGAATTAAGTCACTAAATAATGACAGACACTGAGTTTCAGACTTCATAACCTTCAGAAAAATGCATGCTAAAGCAAGACCTGTTATTCTATCAATTGCCTCAGTTTATACAACAATTTATAGTACTGTTTATATGTTCCCCCCAGTATATTTGGCCTTGTCCAGATTTCCTGCATTAACAGATTTAGAGGTATGTGCAAATAAATTGCTTTATAGAATTATGCATATCCAAACCTCTCAACTGTCCCTGATTTTGGCTCAAAATGTTGCTCTTCCCCTAATAATCCTGCCGCAAAATGGCAATTTTGAAAGAAAACGTGGAGGGCTTACAATTAAGAAATAACTGCAATAATCAGAGTTATAGATTACTTTTATTTCAGAAATGCATGTAGATTCTTTTATTTTGTCAGCTGCTCAAGTTAGCTGTATTAATATTAAAAAAGTGTCCCTTCGTTGACAGGTTCCCAGCTGTATTGTGTGGCTATTTTATATTTTTGCATCACATTTTTTGTCCATTTTTCATAAAATTGTGTTTTTTTGGCAAATTAGTGGCAAATCATTAAAGGCTGAAGTTAGAAAATAATGACAGACGTTTGAGTTTCAGATTTCATGCCTTTCAGAAAATTCATACTAATGCAAGACCTACTATTCTATTATCTTTCTAAGAGCAATATTTAAAAATTGTCCTTATTTTCGAGCCTTTGTCCCACTTCTATGTATGGCTCTGTCCATATTTCTTGTTCTGAGGTTGAGAGGTATGACAAATGTGTTAGGGCCATCACAGTCAGCCAGAGACATTTCAAATTGCGACATACTTATTGCTCCCCACTCCCCCATGTAGTGACTCTGAATGTGTACAAGCAAAGCAAGGAGCAGTTATGCAGTGTAAATGTGCAGAGTATCCTCCCATCCAAGGTAGGCACAAGTGCTACTTTTATTCTGTCCTTGATTTTGCAGAATGTTCTGGTTCCTGTCATGTTCCGCTGCGGTGGTGCAGCTAGCATTTTTGCTTCACAGCAAGAGGTTCTCCCGTTTGATTCTCAGCTGGAGCACCTTCTGTGTGGAGTCTGCATGTCCTCCCCATGGTCGAGTGGCATTTGAAAGACATGTGTAGAATGGGTGTGCCTTCGTTGAAGGTCGGGCGTCGAGCTGGCACCTGTAAAAAAAATCTACTGCCAATCATTAGCGGACCGAGTTCCGCTGTGACGACCCTTAACCGGGAAAAGCCAAAAGAAGAAGCTCTGGTTTCTGTCATATTTTTATACTGTTGATTTATGCTTATTATTACTCAGAAAGTGCCTGTTGCTCTGTGTTTAAGTAGCAATGCTTTAATGACCATCAGGTAAGCTTGTCTGAGATTGTAAGATGCAAGTAAGCTTTAATAAGCATACTGTTAAAGAATTGCCAACACTGAAAGCCTTTCTGTTGTTGCCATGCAAAGAATACTTACATAACTAGATACTGTATAAGCCTTGGGTATTGAAATGCATATGACAGTATTTGTAATAAAGGACAGGATTACATTATTTTAAGAAGCTCATTACATTTACTGGAGACTTGCAGTCATCTTTGCAGACTTTACCTGTAAACTAAACATAATGCCAATCTATCATGTGTGGTCCATTACCTGTACAGTAATCCTTTAAGCAATGTATCTTGAGCTTGTTTCTTCTTTGCTTTTCATTTTTTACTTTGATCATGCTTTCCCCATGAAACAAGTAGATAGCTGTTGTCAGGCAGCAGGTCTTTTTTGAATAAGAAACATTTTTACAAGTGGGGGTATCACAGAGATTGCTACTTTCAGCATGTTACTTGGTACTTTAATAAAGCTGAATATAAATTATAATTCGAACTGCAGTGCAAGGAGAAGTGGTTTGGTTGAGTGCTGCTTGTTTTTCTTATACTTGATTCTGACTGGCATTCCAGTAATGTATTTAAAAAGTAATTTATTTTTTCATACCTCACAACCTTTTTGTTTCCATCTAGATATTAAGTAAGCTGTCATGCAGCCAATGCACTGAAATATTTTTTTCTTCTACACTTCATTTTGTCTTGATTGGACTCTCCTAATGACGGTTTTGCACCCAGGGCAGCGTATTTAATTAAAGTTACAGTTTTTGTGGTTTTTGAGCATAGCTCCTCCTCTTTCTAGTTGGCCGCACCCCTTCCCATTGACCCCATCAGCAGAATAATAATGTGTTAAGAAATGTGTAGCCAACAATTACACCCAGTAGAGTCATACAAAACTTTCAGATAGAGTCTGGCATACATCTAGATTCAAACCTTGACAGTATTACAAAGCAAATGTATAGACTTGACTATTACCTAGCCACACAACATAGGACCTCATACTTCACAAGATTCAAATCTGACAATGGACAATATTTATTAGTATTCATTGCCATCATGACAATTGTAAAATCCTATAACGTGTACATAACATTCAGTAGCCTACTAAATACAAAACAATAAAAAGTGATTATACAGAAGTGGAAAGAGATAGAGACATGTAGATAGGGACAGAGACACATTAAGAATATTATATGTTTCTGGGTCATTGTTTAACTACTTTGTGGTATGTTACTCTTATGTTTTTCTTATTCATTTATTTATTTATTTACAGTTGTTAACCGAGTAGTATTGGACTGGGTTGAAAACCCATTTTCAGCTGAGACCCAGGGAGAAAAGCTCCACAACAAAAAGATCATTATTAAGGTACAAGCACTAAACTTAGTATAAGTAGTACATTGCTAACAATATGTAATGAGCTTAACAAAATTATTATAGCAAAATATAATAACAGAATATAACATAAACATGCAAGTTTCAGTCATACAGGAATTTTGTTTTTTTACAATATATATGGGGTACATAAGTCATGTAGCTTTACAAGGCGAGTCACTTCTGAAAGGTCAAAACTGGTCATGTAGCTTTACAAAGGTAGGCCACATGTGAAAGAACAAATATTAATAAAGATAAGACAGATAGTGGGCTAGCCCTATCTGGGATGAGCACTATTTGGGCTATGTTTGAGATGATCGGGAAAAAAATAGGAAGAAAATTAATCAGGAGCAATACAGGAGCATAGTCAATTATCATTTAAATAGTCTTTCAGGGTAGTTTTAAATGTCGACAGGTTAGGGCTTTTAGTTATCTGTTGAGGAAGGATGTTCCAATCTTTGGCTATTTTATGGGAGTAGAGGGAGTCTCCGTGATAGCTGTGAGACTGGGTTACTTTTAGCATTAGTTTGTTGGATGACCTTAGGAGTCTACAGTTTGTGTTTGGATGGGCTAGGTTTGATAGAGCTGGGCAGTTAGTAGTGTTGCGTATGATTTTATGGGCAAGTGAGATTTGTTTTAGTACTAACAGGTTGGGAATTTCTAGCCAGCTGAACTGTCGGAGAGCAGTCCAGTGGTGTGTTCTGTGGGGGTGGTTGGAGAAAAACTTTGCTATTCTGTTATAGCAGGAGTCTAGTTTATTTAGGTCAGTTTTTGATAGGTTAGTAAACACCTCAGAACAGTATAGGAGGGTGGATAGTAAGTGGGATCTTGCAGTGGCCAGTCTAGCTTGTTGTGTAAGGTAAGATTTAACCTTGTATAGAGCACCTAATTTAGAGTGGATTTTTTTGGCTGGTAAGACAGATGTGTTTATCAAATTTTAGTGAGTCATCTATGGTTACCCCTAGCAGCTTGGTCTGATTGGTGGGTTTGATTATTGGACCTTTCTTAGATAGTATGGAGAGAGATTGGGTGCTGGGTTTGGAAGATTTATTAGAGAAAATGATAAGGTTGGTCTTATTTGGATTTAGGATGAATTAGTGGCTGGTGAGGTACTTCTCAATGTCTTGGAAAGATGATTGCATTTTGTGTTGGAGTTCTTGTGGGGAGTGGGCTGAGCAGATAAGGGAGGAGTCATCCACATATTGGATGATGGTGGCATGCTGGGTGACCGTATTTAGGTTGTTGGTAAATATTATGAAGAGGAGGGGACCAAGTATGGAGTCTTGGGGTACCCCATGGTGACTGGTAATAGTGGGGAGATGCTGTTTGTCCATTTAGTGGCCTGTTGACAGTCAGATAGATAACTGTGAAACCATGTTAGGGGTATGGTATTGAGATTGTAAGTGGCAACTTTGTTGAGGAACAGCTGATAGGACGCTGTGTCAAAAGCTTTTGACATATCTAACAAATGGCTGAGACTAGTTGCCCTTCATTTTTGAAGTGACAAATGGTCTCTGTAAAGGTTATGATGATTGAGTTAGTACTGTGTTTAGGCCTGAAGCCGTGCTGGGTGCTGGAGTGTAGGTTGTTGGTAGTGAGGTGATTCATGAGTTGCTGGTGGATACATTTCTCTAGAATTTTGACAATGGGGGATAGAATGATGATGGGATGGTAGTTAGTTATGTCTCTAGATAGGCCACCCTTATGAAGTGGTATGATATGAGAGACTTTCCATAATTTGGGAATGTACTGTTCAGAGATAAAGTGGTTTATTAGTAATGATATGGTGTAGGCGATGGATGGGGCAGCTAGTTTTATGTAATCATTTGGAAGTTGGTTGGCAGCTAAGTATCAGGGTTTTAATTTACATAGGAGGTTTTTATGTAGGAAGTTGGAATGGGAATAAAGGAGAAGGAGTTTGTGTCATTAGAGGTAAGGAAGGGGACAGTGAGTGGTGGGATTGCTTTGTCATCTAGTAGACAAGGGATAGAGTTGATGAAGTGGGAATTGAACCGTGAGGCTAAGGGCACAGTGGAGTTAGTAGTGAGGGGGGTAGGGGTAGAGGCTTTACCAGGGTTAAGGAGGTAGTTGATATTCTGCCAAAATTTTTGTGGATTGTGCTTGTATTTTTGTTGGCAGGTGAGGAAATAGTTTTTTTTTTTTATCTTTGATGACATTTTTCTTAGCATGGTTTCTAAGATGTTTGTAAAGGTTGAGATTATTGTTATTTTTGGTCATATGATATAGTGACAAAACCCTACCTATTTGTTTCATTAGTTGTTTTGTTTCATTAGAAAGCCATGGTAACTGTTTGGATTTTTGGTAAATTTTTTCTCAGGGGGCAAGATTATTTAATATTTCAAGGAATTTGTTACTGAAGTATTTTACAGCTAGGTCTAGTTGCAGGTTTTTTAATGGGGACCAACTGCAGGTTTGTAGTAGTAAATTGAAGGTGCCAGAGGAGAAATATTTTTTGCTATGGGTATATTTGTATGAGTTGCTGGTTTGGATATGTATTTTCTTCCTAACTAGGAATGTAGGGGCATGGTCACTTAGTGTGACTGGTAGACAGCCTGTCTGGTACCATGGTTTGGTTTGTTGGTTAAAATCCAGTCTAGTAGTGACTTTTTGTTGGAGTACTTGTCAGTACGGGTGGGGTAGTTAATAATTTGGGTGAAGTTGTATAAGTTTATTAATGAGGTAGTGGAGTTGGAGAAGCAGGAGAACCAGTATAGGTTCAAATCACCTAAAATTATGTTTTTTTGGGACAGAGAAAAAGATGACCTGGATAGGAGGGAATTCTATGCTGTGCAGGTTGTTGCCTTGTGGTAGGTAGATGGCTAAGGTGTTAATGGATTTGCGAGGATTAATTTGGAGGTGAGTGATAAGGAGTTCAGCATGTGAGATGTCTGGTGGGGAACAGTTTAATTTTTCTAGATTAGGCGATTCTTTAAACATAATTGCTACACCCCCAGCATGTTTGTTTATCCTGTCCTGTCTTATAATATTGTAAACATCTGTAGTAATTTCAGAGTCTTTGATGTGGGGCTTTAACCAGGATTCGATTATGACTGCAATGTCTGGGGAGTAGGAGGTGAGTGTGGCATGGAATTCAGGTAATTTGTTTGCAAGGCTTCTAAGATTAAAGCATGTAATGAGAAGGTCCGAGTTACCGGTAATAGGTATAGATGTATAAGTAGTAGTGTCTGTGAGATTTTGGGTGGATATGGAGGAACAGGAGCTTGGGGATATTGGGTAGGTTACATCGGAGGCACAGATGGGCCCAGGATTAGGATGGATATTTGATTGGAGTTTTATCTTTGTTACAGAGCACAAAATTAGGTGCTTCACTTTGGTTATAAGTTGGTTATACCTGTAGATGAACAACCGAGTGTTGGTGTGTTGTATATGTCTTGAAGGGAGGACATTAATATTGAATCTAGAGTAAGTCTTGGTGATGATATAATGATAAGGCTTACATTGGAGGTGTGGTGAGGTGTATGTGGGTGTTAGGGATGGGTGCTTGGTGAGTTTGAAGTTATGGGGGTTGGTAGTACAGTAAGCAAAGAGGAGGATACTTGATAATAGAGTGTAGTAGAACAAGCAGTTTTGGCCTTTCATTCTGTTTGGAGAGTGGGAGTGGAATCAGGAAGTGAGGTATAGGAAAGTAGAGTGTAGTATGGTATTGTGAGACGTTGAGTCTAGATGGGGATAGTGGGGAGGGAGTTGCGTATAAGAGCTGTAGTTAGATGGGAGTGGTTATGTGAGGTGGGAGGGAACTGAATTGAAGAAGGGGTGTGGTGTGCTTAGGTATAAAGGAAATGAGATAGGGGTGGGTGGGAATGGGGGTAGAGGAGTGGAGTGGACTGGCCTCAGGTAGGAGTGAGTCAGACAAAAAACACTCAATCCATGGACTGGTTCTAAGTATGTCTGTTTGGAAAAAAAGGTACCTTGCTTTATATGCAGGACCTTATAGAACAAAAATTATATCCTTATTGCCTACAATGTGCTGTTTAGCCAATTCAGAAACTTTGTTCTGTGTATATGTAAAAACACCCAAGGAAAGCAGGAAGCCAAGCTAGATCCACAAATCAGTTTATTTAGTGCTTTTATCCACAAATAACACTGGACTTCATCAGAATAATATCCTCACTCATTCCATGAATTTTATATAGTCTGTGTATTTCTACTTACTTTAACTTCAGTGTGTTTGGCTTAGTTGGGAGCCAGGAACCACTACTAAAAGAGTATGTGAATGTATATTAAGGACATTTTAATTAAAGTGTACAAGAAATGTTAGCTTATCTATGGGGGAGGGGAGGGCAGCTGCCGTCCCTGGCCTACAGTTAACAAAGTACACAATGCACTTAATACAGGGATAAGCCCAAACTATTCTGGACTTCGAGTGCACCTACAATACGTTTTTGGTCCTTTTTCTGTCAAGATGATTGCCTCCTTTTATTGTTTACTGGCCAGGCTCATGTAGTTGCTAGAACAGGTAAAATTGCCGTGGTCCAGTAGGAGGAGAACAGCTGAGCAGCCTGTTCACAGGGGCTGTGGAAATAATGTGTTTTTAGTACTTTCTTGATAAGTAATCTTATATGCTATGCACAATCAAGTGTTTCTAATAGGGAATAAGCAGTGGTCGAAAAGTAGAGACATGACTGAGATATAAGTAGAATAATTGTGAGTTACTAAGATATGTAGACATCTATACACATAATAATAATATAAATACAACATTACACGACTTTCACATAATTCTGGATTCTAACCCTTATCACTATGCCAAAAGCACTTTATAGACAAATTATGTCAAGACAACACACAAGAAATATGATTCTACCACCTTAATTGTATGGTGTGAAGTGGCAGTCACAAAGCAATGAGACAAGGGAGAATGTAGGTATCAGGCTTCATTACAGTAGTGGCAGATTCAACATTACATAAGGTTTACTTTACAGCCAGCAGCATAACAAAGGATCCAATCCAGAGCAGAGATGCCTTATCTTAAGGTGTTCGGTGTTATGATTTACTCATTTGTCATGAAGGCAGGGATATTTGGACAGCATGCTTACCAACAATATTTGTACCTTGAGCATTATGTGTGGATAACATTCAACTCTTAAGCCTGCTCAAGAGAACATTAGCCTGGCTGTACATAGTGCAGCTAGGATAAGCACAACAGTACGAAGGGCACCAGAGTAATCTGGCCGAAGGCAGAACTCACAAGAATTTGCTATTAGCTGAGTACTTCCATTTCCCCTAAGTTACAGGTATAGTTCAGTGCCAGACATTGTGTAAGAGCAGTGGAGAAAGGCTGATGACAGAGAAGGGGAAGATACATTGATAGGAGGAGAGGGGGCAGGAATCAAGTAGATTATGACAAAGCAGGATAATGGTGGCTCAAAAAATATGGAGGCAAGAGTTACACATAAAATATTGCACCAAAAAGTTACTAGCAGTTTTCTAATGCCTGGATTAAAACCCCTGAAGTTTTGCAAAAATCTATCTATAGATCTGAGCATTATCTCATTACACCTCAATGAAACTCCTACTTGTACAGTTCATACAACTGAAGGGACAGTGACAACTTAAAGAATCAGAAGGGGTGAACAAAGAAAAAGAGAAAGAGATGGAGACAGAAATAGCAACATTATTATTTATGGTACATTTAGGACCATCTTTATGGTGTTGCTCTTCAGTGTTTCATCATAATTACCCTGTCATGCTTTGTACAATAAAATGTTTGCTATAGGAAGCAAGAAGGGCTAGGAGAGTAGAACCAAGATTAAGAGATAAACAGGATAAGGCTGTTTACTGCATCTCCATGTTGGGAATAAGATGCTTTTACCAATGCTTTCATGTCGCATTATTCCAATAGCATGTTACTGAAATGTTGTAACTGGACATAAATATAGACATTTGCAGACAAACATGTGATAAGAATATAAAATGTCATGAAATAATAATTTGACATACAGCTGTAATTGAACCCATAACACTGTGCAAACCCATTGGTTTATAAACTTGGGAATTATCTCAGCACACCACATCAGAACTTCTGGTTGATTACATTCAGCAGACTAAGAACTGTTAGAGTAACTTTTTAAAGTAGTGCCTTAAGCACTTTCATCTTTTTCATTAAAAACTTAATCAGAACCAAAAAATAAAGAAATGATCGCATTTAAATTGTCTCATGATGTGTGGGATAAAGAAAAACATCACTCTGTATTCCTTGACTGTAGTGTAGTTAAGCACATTTACAAAAAGTAAACATTGCTAATGTGGCTGAAAATATTTTTTTCAGCCTTTGCCATAGGAAACCATCTCTCAGCAGTGCTGCTTGATGCCAACCTCCGCGCAAATGTTAAGGACAAAAACTGAAGGGTTTTCGATGGGCAACGTCTGGACATGTGTGTTGTGTGTGATTCTGTTTTTTTGACCAGATTAAACATGTTAAAAAGAGGTTGCTAGGAGAGTGGTGAAAATGGCAGTAGGGGAAGCAGAGGGTAGGATACAGGGGAGAAAAAAAGGAGTTTTCAGGCTAGTGGAGGGACAACACCATAGCTATCTATTTTTTCACAATATAAAAGTAGAATTGTAAACATACTTTCATGATGTTACAAGTCATTACACCAGGGTTGGGTGACAACAACAGAATACTGTTGTACTGCCAATTGAACCTGTCAAGATGACACATATGTGAAGTGAACAGCCATGATGGGGCATAATGTTTTTTGTGGGAGAGGTGTCCCTTTTTTAATGAGGTGAAGTAATGCTGGGGCAAATGAATAAGAATGAGAGGGTCAGGTGGGTAGGGTGGGTAAGGTAGCAGGCACAGACTTACAGGACTTACAAGACAGAAAAGATGGTGATGGACTCAAAGGTTGGGGGACACCATGATTCAGAATAGGTAGTGATCTTCAAAGGCACATCCACATCCAGCTTAAGAACAGTGAGAATTTAGTACTTGCGCTCAGAACTGTCATCATTCTCACCCATGGCAGTTGCCTGGGTCAATCGTTACTGGACATGGCATTGTTTTGGCAACATGATGCAGGACCTTTTCAACCCTGCTGATTTGGATGCTGCGATCCCTCTCCAGTATGCTCTCCATCAGCCCTGTCCTGATGGGTGACAAAATCACCACCTCAATGATTACTACTGCTCCTGGAGGGTACCACTGCACCAGCTGCCAGGGCTGAGCTACCTGAAACAGGTGGAGCAGATAGGGTAAGATATTCGGAGACAACATTGACAGGTTGTAACCCAGATATGCTGTGTGTCTGTGCTGCCTGTGGTGGTGCTGCCACAGCCATCTTTGGAGGTATAGGCCAAATTGCAGTGGTCAGTCTAGCTACCTGTGCTGATAGTCATTTTGTTTTCAGAAGCACTATATTAAAATATATGAAAAAAGAGCAGGTAAGGGGATAAAAAAGAGAATTAGAACAATGGCATGTCACACTATTTTTTATTTCAATACATAAACCAACATGAGAAATAAAAATGTACAACTTTGCCACATCCAGATATGGTGGTAAGGCAATAATGTGTCATAAAATCAATTGGGAAGGCAATAATGTGTCATAAAATCAATCACAATAGTATGATATGACAAACAGAATCAGATATTTTACTATGCTTTATCAGATATATGCTTTCAGAGTTAACTGCATTTGTAAATAATTAATTAATGTCATGTAGTATTGCAGTTATCTTAGAAATACTATCCTGTAAAAAACAAATATAATGTTGTTTTGAGAATTTAACCCACATATGATTAATCTGATGTACTCCTTACCTAATGCAATAACCAAGAGCTACTGGAGCAGGCATGTAGGCTTGAAATAAAAGTTAAGGTATGTGTGTTCAAGATGATATACAGTGATGGAATGAGAATACTTCTCTGCCTTGCATTTAGATCGAATGCATACTTACCTAGTGCCTCTCTGAGGTGAGTTAATCTTTCCTGAGGTGCCTCACAGTTTTCTGCTATCTCTGCTGAAAATGTTATGTAGAGAAAAAATATAGATACATGAAAGAATAATGAGCAACTGCATTGGTTGGCTAATTATTGCCCTATTATAGACAGGTGATGGCTCAGTATAAAAACACAACTGAGGGGTGTTTGCAATCTTACATTCATGCTCCCATAGGCTCAGGAGGTCCCGTGTGTGCTTCTTCATGTCACTGTAGTGGTGATGATATTGCTTTCCAGGAAATGGGATGCCAGTTACTCTGAAGACAACCTTGGACAAGCTATTTCAAGCCTTAGCCTTATACTGAGACCTGGTATAATCCCCCTTCAGCAAGCAGCCTCTAGCTGTAGCACTTCACAAAGATTTCCACAAAAATCTTGGACTCCTCAACACCTCTACTTTGTACTCTGAATAGAACACCATAACTACCATCAGCAGCCATGTCAAGCTAAAAATAGGCATATGAATTGGCATCCAGTTCTTAATCTTACATGTAACAGCTTGTGCACAATGACCCACAGCCTTGCCAATTGCATTTGCACAATTGGAAGCACAGCAATGGCTTGGCAGGCACATTGTGACTGATTACATCCCAAAGCACAGGAGGTGTAAAATATGGCAATGAGACTTGTTCATATGTGGTGCTCAAACTATTATCACATGGTCCAATGGTAAACAACAAAATGCTTTATGGTGTTTGTTATAATCATGGTTGGTCGGAGGAAAAATGATATGGCTTGTGACATGTTGTCCTGTTGGAATGGAACTTGCACACTGATAAGATTGAGTTGTATCACCTGGGAATAGAACCCATGGAAAACAAGGATGAAATGCTAAACTTTGCTTATTAACTGTCAGTGCCACAGGATAACTTAGTTTTCAACATTGTAATTGCAGTTATAGTAATGTAACACAGACTGGCGATATACTTCAGAGATACCTGTATGCCTGTGACTTTACTTAGTCATGGGATTTCAACTGCATCTAAATGTAAAAAGCAGCACTTGTCTTTTTAAATGCATTTTAGATGCATGCACTTGCATACACTGTGTAATGTATGGTGGTTTAGGTTATATACATACTTCAGAAGAAATACTGACCTAAACGTATATTTATGATAAGTGAAAACTCAAAAGATCAATAACAAAAATATTGTAATATCATTCCTATGCATGTACATTCTACATTAAATGTCATCATTGTCACATTTTAACATAATATACACACAATATTGGGTTTCTATGGCAAGCATAAATGATACATTTGTTGCAATAATCATAGTTTTGATACTAATTTGCATGTATTGTTATATTCCTAATCAAAATTTAATGACAAAATGCATTCTGATCCTTTTTGCAAAAGGACTGGCAAACTGGATTTGAACTCTGCATCAGCTGACCCTTTTCTCTGAGGTCACTGCACTTAAACCATGAGCCACAGGGAAAGGTACCTGAGAAGTGATTTTTCTTCACTGAGTATTACCCTTAGTGCTGACAACCGTGCTCCAGCACCAGGCTCATTTTCAGACAGACAGCCCAAATGAAAATTTTCACTTTTTTCCTTAGGAAGTGAACCATGTTTGTGCACTGCCAAGCAGAGAACAATTGCAAAAGGCATTAAAAATATTTGACAGAGAAAAAAGTGAAAGGAAAATTAATTCAATCAAAGGGTATACCCAGCAATGATCAGAGCAAGAAAGGCATTACAGTGACACATTTATCCTTATCACATCTCCTTGCAACATCAGAAATTTAATTTCTGGCATACATTATCAGAACTGTAGTTAATAGCAAATAATATGAAACTGGACATACAACAGCTCACTTGTTGTTAGCAATCCCGAGAATAGTTGAGTTTTAAACAACAACACAATGATCTAACAAAATGTATATAAATATGCATTCAGACCCCACTCTGTAAAAGTATCAGTTAACTGGATTCAAATGCTGCATTGCCTGTCTTATTTCTCTAAATTCACTTAATTTTTGCCTTGTGCTGCAGATAAATACACTTGGCAGATGTATTTTCTTCACTGAGAACTAGCCATAGTGCTGACTGCTGTGTTCCAACGCCAGGTTGATCTGCACTACAGAAAGCAGCCCAAGTTAATTTTTTTCACTTTTTTCCTTAGGAATTGAACCATGTTTGTAAATTGCTGAAAGAAGTGCAAATGCAAAAGGCATTTAGACATTTTTAAAAATTACCTTGCATTTTAAAGTAACACTGTGGAACGGATATATGTAGCAAGGAACAAAGCTGCTATAGCATTAGCATGACATAGTCATTCTTTTCACATCTATTCGCAACATCACAAGTAACATTTTGGTTACACACAATCAGGATTTCATGCACTGGCAGTTGGACACAGATGACAGGAGGTCATTTTTTCCAAAGGTTACAATATATTGCGTAACTGTCACAGTGAATACTTCTGATATATGGAAAAGTTCTCCAGCAAATATAACAACTATATCCACATTACTCATGCGAGTGGTTTTGTGTTAGCACACTCTACCACATGTCATATGTTACAACATCCATAGCACATATTGTTATTAGTAATGAGAAAAGGCAAGTTTACAACAGCAACACATTTGTAACATCAATTAACAGGGACTACATTTAAGATTTTTATCATTCATCACAGATTTTAACCCGCTCATTTCATAGGTTTATAGGTTCATAAGTAGGTACTAGGCTATTGGCCCTCGGTCCTATACAAGCCTAGCCAAAAAGGTACCCCGGCTTTCGCCACCCAAGAAAATTATTTTCTTGTGCCCCTGTCAAGCAGAGCCACAGAAGTGATCCCCGGGGTGAATTTCCTATTACCCATCCAATCATCAAGATTTTTCTTGAAGAGTGCTAATGAGGATCTCTGCTTGACATAGATAGGTAGTCTGTTCCAGAGTATGGGAAGTCTCTGGGACAGGAATCTATCCCTCCAGCATGTTCTGTTTATTGTGGTGACAAGGTTTAGGTCCCTAGAGTGTGTAGCTCGGAGGGATTGGGATTTCTTTAAGTGGAGCATGTCCAACAGCTCTGGGTTTGACATAGCTTTGTATGTTAGGCAGAGATCACCTCTGAGTAGGTGATATGCGACAGAGTAAAGCTGTAGTTTTTTGAGACGGTCTGCATAGGGCATCTGTTTGAGGCCAGTAATCCCCTTTGTGAGGTATTTCTGTGGTCTTTCCAGTTGTTGTAGATGTCTTGTGAGGTACATACCAAAAGGGGCGTTGTACTCTATAATGGGTCTAATGAGTGATGAGTAGAGGGGAACAATGACCTCTTTTTTTCTCGACGAGAATCCTTTTGTAATGAGATGAGCCACGTAGAAGGATTTCCTGACTACTGTGGCGATGTGATTATCAAAGGAGAGACTACTGTCCACCTGTGTCCCAAGGTCTCTTATCATATTTTCGGCATTAAGTAGACTACCAGCTATGTGGTAATTCATGGGTACAGAGTTTTTACCAAAGGGGATGACAATACACTTTTTGGCATTGAGCTTCAGGCCATGGCTTTGACACCATGTATCTGTCTCAGTGAGGCCCTTTTGTAGTTTGTCCACATCATTAGGAGTTTTGATTATGGCTCCTAGTTTGCAGTCATCTGCAAACTTTGTTAGCCAAAGACCTTCTGTGTTAGCCTGCACTTCAGAGAAGTAGATACCAAACAGGAGAGGACCCAGGACTGAACCCTGTGGTACTCCACTTGTCACTGGTCTGAACTCGGATTTGGAATCCGCTACTTTCACAGTGTGGGTTCTGTCCGTGAGACAGTTGGCAACCCATCTTGTGACATAGGGATTTATACCTAGTTTAGTGAGCATATCTATAATTCCAGAGTGGGGGATGGTGTTGAAAGCCTTGGCGAGCTCTAGATAAGCTGTGTGAACCATTTTACCCTCATCTATGGCTTTGGTGACTGCTTCAAAGAAGTCAATCAGGTTTAGGAGACGTGATCTGCCTTTTACAAATCCAAACTGGGTAGGGTCCAGAGTTTGGAGATTACTAATGTCTTTGTTTATGAGTTCCATGATGATACGTTCCATGGCCTTGCAGACCAGGCTCATCAGGCTAATGGTGCGGTAGTTCCCGGGGTCCATCGTATCTCCCCCTTTGTGGAGTAGTATAACTGTTGCAGTGCACCATTCAGTGGGTACAAAGCCTGAGGTGAGGCTATGATTGAACATGGTACTTAGGTAGGGTGCCAGTTCAATCTGTAGTTCATGTAGAACGCAGCCTTGGATATTGTCAGGTCCCATGGATGCTGTGTTCTTGGCTTTGGAGAGTGTGTTTTTTACCTGTGCAGCTGTGATTATAGGAACTTTGCATTCTTCCAGTATAGAGATGGGCCCTCTAGGGGGTGAGAGGGGGGTAAAGTTAGCACTGAACCTATCTGCTAGGATGTTGGCAATATCTGTTGGTTCTGTATATTTAGTGCCATTGTGCTGTAACTCAAAGCAGATCTGAGTGTTCCCATTGAGATTCTTGACATAGCTATAGAATGCTTTGTGGTTGCCTTTAGAGTCAGTGTCAATTTTGTTTTCGTAACTAGCTTTGGAGGATTTTATGAGGGATCTCAGCTTCTTACTGAGGTTGAACAGGGAGTTCCTCCAGTCATGGGATTTTACTCTTTTTGCAACAGTTTCTTTCTTCTGTTGTAGAGTTTGTTTATGGCAGAGGACCACCAGATTGGCTTCCTTTTTTTGGAAGATAACATCTTGGTTCTATTAGGGATAGCATGATCCATGCACTCGTGTAAGTACTTATAAAGTGCATTTGTGTAGTATTCAGTAGTCATACCTCTATTGTCCGCCTGCATGGGTGTCATGAAGTTTGCCACTTCTGTCTTAAGAAGTATGAAGTTGGCTTTGGAGAAGTTTTTTATGATGGTTTCCCTAATTGGGGGTGGGGGTGGGATGTGGATGTCTAGGCTGATTAGCTTGTGGTCGGATCTGACCAACGAGGAAGTGACCTCTGGTGTGAAACACTGGTTTCCCATTTTGGTAATGACCATGTCTAGGGTATTGCTGCCCCTGGTGGAGGTGTGAATAAGTTGATCCAAGGTATTGGAATCTATGAATTCTAGAAAACGTTGAGCAAAAGAGTTGGTACATGAGTAGTTTTCCCAGTTAATGGTGGGGTAGTTGAAATCGCCCATTATTAGGGTGTTGGGTTTTACCGTAATACTTTCCAGTGTATCAAGAAATGAGGAGTGGGCATCCTGGGGCATGGTGGGGGGGTCTGTAGCAAGCTACAATTTGGATTGCGGTCTTGCCCAGAGTTAGTTGCACTTGGATAATCTCGGATGCATTATGCTGTGCAACTAGCCTGGAGGTGTGGATATCCTTAATGAATATGGACCCACCTCTGCCTTTAGTGCTTCGTTCTGGGTTAGGTGGCTGAAAGGTATGGCATGAATTGTAGCCTGGTAATGCAAGGGTGCTCTCTGGAGCTTTGAACCAGGTCTCTGTCACTGCACAGATGTCAATGTTCTCCATTTTAAGGAGTGCCTTGAGTGAGTGCGTTTTGAGGTTTAGACTTCTTGCATTGAGTAGCATTACCCTCAGATTTTGCTTGCTTGTACCTGTTACAGTGGTGAATTTGTCATTTGAACCTTGCCTAAAAAAGGCACTATAGGGGTGGCAAGAGCCTTAGCCAGTATCCAGAATCCTAAGAGCAACAGGTGCAGGCCATCTCTGGCAAAGCATAGTGGTCTGTTGATCATGTTGTCCCAGGCAGACAAATACTGGATCCCCTAAGAATGACACCAGAAGCTTAGCCAATTGTTGAAGTCAATCATTTTGTCCTTGTACTGTGGTATCATTCTGGGTGATGGCAGGATGCTACTCAGGGTTAGGGTCGTACCTGCCTGGGATACAAGATCGGAGAGCTCCTCCATGTCTCTTTTCACGTAGTCCAGGGAGGTACGTATCAGGTCACTCACACCAACATGGACAATGACAGTGTCATATTTGTACTTATTGTGGAGTGACCTGAGTGCATGTGTTATATGGTGGATCCTGGCACCTGACAGGCAGCTGACAGTAACTTTCTCCTTCTTTAGTCTACTGAGTGGAACATCAGTGTGCCTGACTATAGAGTCACCTATGACTAGAGTGTTGGGTATGTTGTTATGCCTTATGGGCTGTGGTTGAGTGGCGCACTGAGTTTGTGGGCTATGTGTCATTTGGGTTATGTTGGGGATGGAGTTTGATTGAATTTATGCTTTGGATTTCCCTGATGCTTGGACAGGTTTTTATTGAGAGCCTCCGTGAATGTAAGTGCGTGTTTTGTGTTTCTATGTGTGTGTTTTGGTGATGTAGGTTTTGAGGGACTATGTAATGAGTGTGGTGTGGTGCAAGTGTTTACCTTCTCCTCTTGGCTGTCTAGTCCAGTCTTGGGTGAAGAGAGCTTTGCTTCCAGTTTGGCTATATAAGTGCATCTCTCACAGGTTGTAGTGTTGGGTGGTAGGAGGAGAGGGTTGTCTGTGTACATGAGGCAATTGTTGCATTGCCCCAAGATGCCCAGATTCATCAGGCAGACAGGAGAAATCACTGGGAGCTGACCCTTAGACATGCCTAGATAGGTGCTTATTTATTAAGTACTAAAAACTGCTTTCCTCTAGGCAAGTGAGGAAAGTTGAGTGCTGTAGTAATTTGCAGCTTATGTAGTACTTACAATGAGTTCTGAAAAAGTGCTGAGTTCAAAGAAACAGATTTGAGTGCTGAAACTAGAAAACTGGCTAGTTATAAGAAACAAAACTAAGCTAGAAGGCTTCCCTCCAACACAGAAGGGCTTGGGGGCTCAGAAGCCTACAAACAGTCTAGATCACTTAACAGGAAAGGCAGGAAACAAGCTTACATTTTTTTTGTTCTCTTTCCCAGATGCTCTTTTTCTACACAGTAGGAGTGCCCGAAATCAGAATATGATCTCACTGCACTCAGTTGAGTGAGCAAATGAGATGGGTCCAGAAGTAATATCCAAATATAAATTTACAAGAGGGGCGGGCAGTTTCAAAGCCACTAAGATTAACACCAAAACAGAAACAGGAAGGGTGGGTGGGGAACTAACTGAAGAACAGAGTCAAAACTTCCACTTGAGTTAATATTCATGCAATACAATTAAATCAATTTAAATACTGTATTATTTGAAAAAAGTGCAGATAAAAGGTACTTAAATTCTCTTATACATCCAGTTGAATACAGCTAAACCTTAGCCGGCCAAAGCTGAGGTTTTTTTAGCAGAAAATATTTCAAACTGCACCACTTAAATAGTCAGTGACAGGAAATCAAATAATATGGCTACCCCCAAACCTGCAAGGAAAGGGGGGAAACAAGCTTAGATTTTTTTTTTCAGTAAAATGGAAATGGACAAAGCTGGAACTGAGGTTAATTCAAGGTTAAGAATCTGAATGGGTTGGCCTTCACAAATGTTCTCTATTACATTGAATGAACTAATGACTGGGAGGAGTGTCACAGATCAAATATACAGTATGGGTTGGCAACTGCAAAGCCAGCAAGTATAAGAACACCACAACACTAGGTAGGTTGGGTGGGAAACTACACATAGGGAGGTTGGGTGGGAAACTATTACAGCTCCTAGCTGTAGCCACTAAATGAACATTTTTAAACAGATCAAGGAGCAAGCAGACTCTAAAGAATGCTTTTAACTGCAAACAGAATAGAATAAAACACAGAAACCTCAAAAAATCAAAAATGCGCCGAAAAGCTCGGATAGAGCACTCACAAATAGAAAATACTACTCTCGGTTAAGTAATTCATTAAACATGAAATAAGAGCAATGAAGCAGTATCTAGCAATGAAAAATACAGTTAAAACAGTATAAAACAGTCGTATACAACATTGAATATCAATATTTATTCTAAATCATAAAAAATGTCTGTAAACTGGATTTGAATCCTGCATTATGTGGCCTCTTTCTCCAAGATCACTTACACCCTATGCCACAGACATAATTAGCTGACTGATGGAATTTCTTCACTGAGTACTGTACTGAGTGCTGATGAAAAAACACCAGTGGCAGTCTCAGTTGCACTACTCATGACATTCCAAATTACATTTTTCAGTTTTTACCTTAGAAAGTGAAATGTTGCTCATTGCTAGGGAATGCTGCCAGTCAAGAGTGCAGAATGCCAATCAGCATGAAAAGGATGCAGAAAAAGTTATGTAAAGTAAAGGAAACATTATGAAAAATGTATTTAAAATGTACATTTTGGATGTTAAAAATATCCTCATTCTCACCTGAAATAACTACTAGAATATGAGTCAACCCTTAAACTCGCAATTACAACAATAAGTAATGATAAACCCTGGCATGCATTGAAAATTACACAACTCGCCTTTCATTGATTCTTAGTTGCACTGCTGTTCCATAAAGTGATTTGTAGCTAGGCTTATTCCCAAGGAGTAACATCTCATTTATCTGGAAATTTGCATGGTTATGAATTGCTCATCTATGCAGCTGAAATAACTGTGCAGTGGATATCTCTACCTACTAAGAAGACCTCATAGAGGCAGTGACAACATCTTACTGACACACACACACACACACACACACACACACACACACACACACACACACACACACACACACACACACACACACACACACACACACATATCCACATGCATGCATGCACACACACACAGAATCACAGACACACATATACGCACACACACACATATACATACAAATACACTCACGCATGCATGCTCACACGTGTGCACATGGAGACACACACATACAAACACACATGCACGCGCGTGCACACACACACACGCACAGACACATACAAAGACACATACAAGCTTGCACAAATACATACACATTCATACACAGACATGCACATATTCTCACAAACACACTCTTACACACAAATACATACACACAGAGCACACACACACAGACCCACAAACACACAAACACACACTCACGCACACACATATACACAAACACACACGCACACATACAGTCAGTTTCAGACATAGCATGACTTACCTACATAATCACTCTGTGCAGAATGAAGCAGCTGCACTACATCCTGCATATATCCCCACCACTGAAATGTGTAGGTCTGGACAGCAAGATTGCCATATACACTTACACCTTCAGACCACTGTTCCTGCTCAGAACATGCATTGTATGGACATCTATAAATGTTGTACTATGCAAGCCTCCTACCAGGGCTATCCACCAGGACACATATTTTCATAGTTTGTGCCCACAGACCATTAGGTTTACATGCATCAGTATGAGCCTCATTGCCTAGAAATACACAGTGGTACATATAGGTTGTAGAGATGTAAACAGGACAGTCTTGTGAAGTACATGAGACCGTTTGGGGGTGTCCTGAATAGTTCAATAGCTGACTATGAGCACCAATCATAATCCCATTCACAAACAAAGTTATCTTGGCATCCTTGTTGAAGATGCATGTTCCTGATAAAACCAAGAAGCACCACTATCAAAAAATGCAGTCCTACACTAGACAGTCTGTGCAGGGCCAGGTATTATCTTGATCCAGATATCTAATTCCTGTTAGACTTTTTTATTTCTGTATCATTTTCAAAGACACTTCAACTAACCTCCAATACAAACTTGAACAAGTTTAATATAAATCAGTACAATTCATGCTAGGCATTTCTTCCCCAATTACATCACTACATCATTATTGTCAGAACTACATTGGACTTCATTTATGAACAAATAAGAAATATTAATTAAATCATTCATCCCAAAATAAACAGTCTGTGTACATCTATACAGTAACAAAGATAAACATGGAGTACCAAACTGGGAGTGTCATGCTGCAGAGGGAACTGTGAACTCAGAAGACAAGGAAAAATTAGACAAAATAATCAAAGTGACAGATGTAGAGAGGGCAATAAAATCATTATAACCCAGTAAAACAGCAAAACTGGCTAGATATACTGTCAATTTTATAGATGATGCTGATGTGGAGGGGTAAGATAAACTGGAAACTAACAAGTATTTATAACCAATCTGCACAAGAAGCAGAGAGAGATATGAGGAATCAAACCAAACCATGAAATCAGGTTAATGAAAAATCATTATTAAAAAAAAAAAAAAAACAGATGTCAGTAATTCACCCCCACCCATATACCAAATAAATACACATCAAAATTCAAACATAGGTCCTGGCCAAAAGATTAGAAAAGCTCCTACCCACTCTGATCAAAACAGGTCAAAATAGCTTTGTACAACATAGGTCAACAGTAACAAACTGGTGAAATTTTGCTACTTTTATTGAAGCCCATGGTTGGAAAAGTCGAGATGTAGGACTGGTGCTATTTTTAAATTAAAGGGCATTTATACTGTTAAATGATACTTTCTGTTTAAAGAACAGGAAATAATTTAAAGGTCTTAAAGGACTTAAACACTAGAAATATTGGAGGCAAATTTGTAAAGGTGGTACAGAGTTTATATACTTGTCCTATTTTCAGGATTTCCATGGGGGGCTTTGACAATCAGGGCTTATTGCAAGTGGTACCAGACAAGGATGCCCGTTATCACCAGGACTATTTATTTTAGCAAGGGATGAGATGGCGTATAAGTTTAGAGGGCACCTAAAGAAAGGGAGGTTAAAGAGACGGTGTGAAGTACATTACATATGTTTGTCCTATTGATTAGGCAGAATATAGATATTCATAGGTTCATAAGTTCATAGCTTGCTACTAGGCTAGCAACCACCAGGGCTCTTACAAGCCTAGATGCTCACCCCAAACCATTTGGTTCATGGGTATCTTAGGCAGAGGCATGATAATGGGGAGGTAACTAAGGATTTGTAGGATGGGTGTTAGGATAGTACTGTTTTTATTGATGGCCTCTGTACAGTACATAAGGGACAGAAGGGGTAGACAAGGGGTAAATTTATGATTTCCCATCCAGCTGACACGGTTTTGTTTGAACACGTTCAAGGATTATTCTGATTTATATGGATGGGTTGTCTATTCCATAGTGCAGGGAATCCTGTGAGACACATATCTGTCTCTCCAGTATTTTCTGTTTATGTCACAAGTAAAGTTCAGATCACTGGATCTAGTATTTTTGGTGAGATCCCCTCTCAGCAGCCTGTAGGAGACTGAATACAGAGACAGAGCCTTTAAGTGATCAGTTTAGACAGGGTATTCATGTCCTGAATTCTCCTGGAGAGAAACCTTTCTGGCCATCCAGCTGTTGCATATGTCTAGTTAGATACATGTCAAAGGGGGCATTGTATTCAATGATAGGTCTGATAAGGGCCAAGTAGAATGGTACTATAACTTCATTGGACCTGGATGCCATACCCATATCCTATAAGTTGGGCAACATAGAATGATTTTCTTATTATGTTAGCTACTTGTTGGCCAATGGCCAGACTGCCTTCTACATATGTTTCCAGATCCCTTGCAACTGGGTTGACACTTAGTGGGCATTTTACTGATGAAGTAATTAACTTGGAATGACCGTTTCCCAAAGATTATTATAATGCATTTTTTAGCATTGAGTTTTAGTTCATGGCTTGACACCAGCCATTTATCTGTGTTAAACACACTTGTAAGATGTTAGTGTTCTGGGACGAATCTATGATAGCTCTCAATTTACAGTCCTGTGCAAAGTTGGTGAGCCAGTGACTTTGAACGTTAGCCTTGACTTCCAAGAAGTAGATGCCAAACAGGAGGGGGCCCAGCATTGTGCCCTGGATTACTCCAGTGGTGACCAGTCCCTTGGTGGAGGTGGTTTGACTGATCGTGACTTCTTGGGCCATATCTGTCAGCCAGCCAAAAATCCAGCAAGTTATGTAAGGATTTATACCTAGCTCAGAGAACTTGCCAAGATATGCAGTATGCACTGTTTTACCCTCATCCATTGCCTCGATGACCCTCTCAAACAAAAATACCAGGTTAAATAGGCATGGCCTTCCCTTAACAAAGCCAATTTGGGGTGGGTTTGGTGCCTAAAAGTTGCCAATGTTCTTGTTTATCATTTCCATGATAATTCATTCTATGGCTTTGCATATTAGGCTTGTAGTCCCCTGGGTCGGTTGATGGTCTCTCCTTATGAAGGGAAATCACTGTTGTGGTCATCCTTTCTCTTGGAATGTAGCCTGATTCATGGCTATAGTTGAGGCAGATTCTGAGCAAGAACATCAATGAAAGATAGGGGAATGAGATGTAAAACTGAAAGCACATGGGATGTAATGGAGTACAGATAAGACAGTTGCAATGGCAGAAAATGACGGAAAACCAAAAGAAGCTGAGAATTGAGATAGAAGGGAAACTAGTGGAACATGTTAACAGTTTCAAATATCTGGCAGGCATGACTGAGGAGAAGGGAAGTTTGACTGAGGTGGTTAAAGCTAGAATCAGATAGGCTGTAGCCAACTGGCACAGAGTGTCAGGGGTAGTGTATGACAGAAGAACACCAAAGAAGCTGAAAAATAAGGTGTATAAAACAGTGGTTTGACCAGTACTACTGTATGGTACAGAAACCTGGGCAGTGTGGGCAGAGCAGTTTAGAAAGCTTGAGATAATAGAGAAAGTGAATGAGACAGACAGTTGGACATACACTGTGGGAAAGATGAAGAAATAAGGACATCAGAACAGAGGCCAAAGTATCTCTATTTGCCGAGAGTGTAAAGGAGAACAAATTACTGTGGTTTAGGTACAGTTTGAAAGAAAGCAAGAGGAAAAGAGGGCATCCTGCAAAAAGATGGATGGACTGTGTGAGAGATGAGAGTGGCAGTGACAGTTGATGCAGCACCCCGACCCCATGTAGAAAATGGGGAAAAAAGGGGTTGATTATGATGAAAAAAGTTTACCCCAAGACTTCCCCTGTACTACTAATGGGAGGATGTAGCTCCTAAATGCTTTATCCCATGCATAGGTACCCTCAAATTATCTACGGTATGATCTCAGTTATGCTCTTTAGAGGCAATATATAATTACTGACCATAGGATGGGTAAGGTCAATCTATAACCAAATAGGATCCATTATTTTGAGTACAAACATTGAAACTGGCTAGGCTTAAAATGGCCCTCAAGGGCAGCTAGCCTAGTACTTATCTATAAATCTATAATTTTACTTGGCACGTACAGATATGGAGATCAGCAAGACCTAAAACAGGTACTAAACACAGACATAATGCTGCCTGAGTATAACTATTACAGTCAGGATAATTACTTGGGAAAGCTATGCTCTCAGACCAACAGACAATTACTGGAGAAGGCACTTTTAAATGAGCTATGATGCTACCAAAAAAGTATTGAAAGTAATTAAGAGAAGGTGAGCACAACCTGGAGGAGGAACAGATAGAAACCATGGGAACAAATGTTCCATGAAGAAAAAAATGGACAAAACTTCTTGTTTAGAGGGATAAAGAAAGTGTTTTGAATAGAACACAAAAGAGTGGGTGGCATATGCTCATATAATGGCCATCGGAAAGTGGAATAGAACATAAACAGTGGGTGGCATATGAGAAGAAAATGGCTATCAGAAAGGAGCTGTTAAAAGAAGGTGGTAAAAGAGGAAAGATCCATTTGTTAAACAAGTAGGCTGATATCAGAAAGTATAGAGTAAGCACCCACTCTGAACTTATATCCACTACCCAGGCTTCTTTTAACCTAGTTGAATCCTGGCTCTCAAACAATCTGCTTATTCTGAATAAAAAACATATCACAAAACTTCTACTTTTCCTACCCAAACATCTCAACCACCTTAAGCATACTTTTCCTATTCAGTCCCTTAACAACACTCCCTTAGAAGTAGAATCTAGCACAAATCTCTTAGGTGTCATCATAGATGATCAACTTAAGTTTGACTTACATGTCAATAACTGTATTCAAAAGACCCACTTAAAACTTGGCTTCCTGTATAGAAATAAAAAGTTTCTCACTAACAAAGCAAAGGTCACTCTCTCTCATGCTTACTTCCTTTCAAGTCTACTGTATAGCTCACAAATCCTGACAAACCTCAACTCCTCCCCCCTTCTTACTAAACAAGAATCAGCATACAATAAAGTGGCTAGATTTGCAGTGCACTACACATATAAATCCCATCACTGCCTCTCACTATAATATTTAAACTGGCTAAAATTACCACATCAGATTCTCCTCTCTCAGCTCCTAATTATTCATTCTATTCTATGGGTCTATATTACAACCACGAAAGTCCGAAACATCGAATACGGAATCAATGACATATATTACCCAAACCGCGACTATACCAAAAACCCTAAATCGCGAAATTCAAAATCCCGAACCTCCATAGCTGTCCAACCTCACCACGCACTACATACTACCTACCCAAACAAAATAAATAAACCACATACGTACACTAACCAAACCCCTACACTAAACATTACATTCATTACTTTCTATGCACTTACCTTAACCCGCACCCTAACCCTAAGGTCCATAAATATCTCACACTATTACTATCTATGCACTTACCTTAACCCACACCCTAACCCTAAGGTCCGTAACTATCACACACTATTACTATCTATGCACTTACCTTAATCAGCACCCTAACCCTAAGGTCCGTAACTATCGCACACTATTACTATATATGTTCTTACCTTAACCCGCACCCTAACCCTAAGGTCCATAACTATCACACACTTACCTTACGGAGCTATACCACAGAAGGGCCAACCATGATGATTCGACATTTTGGATTTCTCCCTTCAGGATGATCGGTGTTTTCACATTTCGACGTAGACGTGTCGACGTTTCCATATTCAGTTAAGTGGACCTTCGCAAATGTAATAGGAACCCTATTCTATACCAGCCTTCCTACCGGCCCAGCTTATTTCCGCTTATTTCTCATTACTTTCCCATCAGATCTCAACTTAGCTCAGACCAAGATCTTCTTCAAATCTATAAACCCAAAACCAAAATGAGCGCCAACCTCTATAGTTGCCAACCTACCATTTCTTGGAATAGGTTTCCATTAGAAATTAGAGCTCTCAATAAACTTAATCAATTGAAAGCAGCCACAAGGAATACTTAGAGAGTCATTGGCTCTGTTCTTGCATTCACCCCTCTTAACTCTCCTGTTATGGTTATCTGATTCTCTTCTCTTCTCCTTACATACCTGTTAGCCACGTATAGCCTTCTTTTCCTCTTCTTACACTTGCCATCTCTTACCATGAACAGTAACCTCCAAAAAATTTATTTTACTAAAAACTAGAATCTCTCCTCTCTCTCCTTCATCCATATTACACAGTAACAGTAAACACCAGAGAATTCTTCTTCTTATTGCTTCATAGATGACATTGTATTTCTTTCTTTTACTGACATATATATTGACTTGTACTGTAAATATACATATATTTTTTTGCTTTGCTATTTGAAATGTAATGCTTCTTGGTTTTTAATGGTTATTTACAATGTGATGTCTTTTTGTGGTGCTTTTCTCCCCTGGCCTCCACTGAAAAAGGGCTGCTATAGCTCAGTTGGACATTTCCCGGTCAACAAATGTAAAATAAATAAGCACAATAGACAATGATCTGCAGCACGATACATAAATGTTATTCAACATTCAATCTACAGAACAGAAGAGGAAAATATAAAACTTGGTGAACATAATTTAATCAAGATGTGGATCAGTATGGATAAACCATAGAAGTGTAAGTTTAAACTTCAGTAATGTCACTATGATTATATAATGATGGAAGGGAAAACAATGATTCATACTGGAGATGTGTGTGTGCAGGTCATGCAAGGTATCTTACACATGTTTTGAGAGTGGAAAATTGCACAAGACAGAAATAGAAAGTTCATATTCCTACAACATTGGATGTTTGGGATATTTGGTATTCATTAAAAATGTAATAAGGATAAGGAATATCTGCAAAATGGGAAGGACTCTAGCTGGTGTCATCAAACTAAATATGGCAAAAGATTCAACAGCCACTTATGGAATGCTGAATACTATAATGAAGGGTATCTTCTTCAGAAATATGAGGGGGACAGCCCTATCATTTAAGGTCACAGGTATAAGCCAAGGAATACTGAAGGACAGGATTTAATAAACTCCATGTAGCAATAGTGTAAGTTCAAGATGGAGTATACTGTGGCTATGTCTGCAGCTCCCCCTCGGCAGCGCGCCTTGCATATTAATGAAGGCGCACTACTGAAAGAGAGCTGTGTAACACAGTTATAGAATCAGTGTAGGGGGTGTGTTACAGTGTCCACAGATGAGTAACATACCCCCTGCACTGTTAAAGCGCTGGATGGCACTTAAATAGTAAAGTGAAACACGTTTAAATAATTTTTTTGTGTGTTTGCGCTGTGCAGTGCTTAGCAATAGTCACGTGACAGACATCTAAAAATAGAAACCCAATGCATTTAATTAGTTAGGAAAGGACAAGATTAAGCAGAGCTAAGCGGGTTTGTGCAGCACAGTGCAGTGCTCAGCAGTGCTGAAACGTTACTGAGAGCTATATAGAAATGTATAGCTCTAATCATCCTATCTTTGGTAGCTGAATGGTTAGAATAATGGACTCGTGTGCAGTAGGTGCATGGCTTGAATACAGGCCATTCAACTTTTTACATGCAATAGGGAAATGCTATGATTTTTTTTTATTATGTATACATTGACATTTGTTAACCGGGTTAGCCCAGATGGATCTGAAGCCCATTTTCATCGCAGACCCGAGGTTAAAAGCCCCAGTTACATCCAAGTGTCCAATTCATTAAAGTTGCACTCCAAGATAATGTAGTGAAATGCATATGTTGAGGACATATAAAGTAAAATAGATACACATAATGATAAATTATCATTACTGAACAATTACTTTCAATAATTTTTTTTTTATTTTTGAAAAACTCTGATTTTCCCGTAGCTAAGCTCTGCTAAGCATTGGTAAGCCAAACAATGCTTAAATAGGACCCATTTAGCAATATTTAGCAACACGCAACTTCTCTTAGCTGTCTTGAACACTGTTAAGGAATGCCCATTTAAGCAGTCCTCAGCTCAGCTAAGCTGGTTTGCACACCACTAAGCATTGCTAATCACTGCTCAACTAAGCTTAATGGGTTTGCGCAGTGCTTAACTTCACTTAGCATTTTAGAAATGGTCCAATGGTGGCAAAGGGCAGAAAACAGCCTTATTTAAGCTGAACAGGTGAGAATACAGCAAAAACCTGTTAGAGCTTGATCACTGCAGGAGCTATGGCTGGAGTTGAAGAGGGTGCATGCTTCTGGGCACAGCTGTGGTGCATGTTGGAGTCTAAGGTCATGGTTGGGCTCATCGTAAAAGACCATTATATCCATCTGCTGCAGGGCCAGTAGCAGGGGTCCAAATACAAATCTGAGGCCTGGGACTGGCTGGCATGTGACCTCTCCACTGCAACTGGCATCTGCTACACTGGTGAGCAGGTGCATCACCACTACAATGACATGAAGCATAGGAAGGGGACACTCTTGGCCCAGTGGATCAAAGATGCTCGGGACAATAATGCCCCACAAGTTCGTAAGTGTAGGAAACATCGATTTACCAAAGTCTAGAATGAATGTCTTATAGACAGGTACGCATAATGGTGTGTTTCTCTCTCCACAGCTGCAGAGGAGACAGCTCGCAACCTGAAGGCCCATGCAGGGTGCCTGGCCAGGTTGCACCAAGAGTGCGGTAAGTACAGTTATATCTTGCAATATATACTAATATAATTAGAAAGAGTTCAGTAGTAACTGCCAGTAGGTATATTCTGTTTTGAGTGTACAGCAGTGAATGAGTTCATAGACCTGCACTGATATAAGTGAGTAATGCCAGGTACAGTTCAATATAAATAAAAGCATGAAACCTGCTAATGAAAAGGAAAGAAAGTTACTACTGCATTAATAATGTTAAAGAATAACAAGTGTATACTGTATTAATAATGATGTTCAGGTAATAAAGTACAACTGGATTCATAATGTGAAGTGAATAAATCATCTGCAGTCATAATTTTCAAGAAATCAAGTACACCTTCTGTCACAGTTGTTAAGGAAATAATGTTAGTAATGCATACATTGTGGAATAACAACATATTGTTCAACAAAAAGAAGAATGTTAACTTTTTCATGTCACCCTCAGTAAAGGTTTGTTGTGCCAAGTGTTGTGTGTATTTGGGACTGTTGGTCAAGAAATTGAGTATTACAAGTGCTATGAAATAAACATGGGTATAATTCCATTAAGTGACTGAATGTTGGCCAATAAAGAACTGTTTTGCTAAAGTGTAGATGTGAAGCTGTACTACAAGATATGTTGCAGTATGATATTTGTTCTGCACTACAAGAGCTTAACCTTGAATAGTAATGTGTAAGGTATTATAATGTGTTCCCCTCAGGATTGTCTTGTGTTAAACTTTGCATTTCAGCTATATGCATTCCTGAATGTAGTTATGCTGGTGCAGGCGAATATGACACTGTAATAGCTGTAGACTGCAACTGTATATGGGTTATGGGTCAGGTATCCAACCCAGCATCCCAATATGGTCTGTACACATCACATATATTCCCATCCACAAGGAATTAAATGTGTACACCTGCATTCTAAGTAACACACAGTTTACCTACTATCTCTGTCATGTATGCATCTCATGCATGTGTATTCAAATGTCACTGCAGTCTTGTATGACACTCTACCTACATTACTAGGTCAGAATTTGTTACCAGGTGGGCTCTAGGCACATATCAGTCAATGAACATACAGCAATGGCTCAGTAGCTCAGTTTGCTAAATTATATGTATGTTGTTCATTTTTGCACACAAAGACCAGGGTTTGAATCCAGGGATAAATACTACTATATATTTATATAAACAAACAAGTACTACTGAATATGTATAGAAACAGTTATGCATTGTTAACAGATGTTCTCCCCACAGGAATTACAGATAAATAAATTGCCTGTAGTAGCTGTTCCAATGGTATACTAATTTGTGCATCTAGCTGTACTAGTTTGTAAACAGCATTACTCAGCAAGGTGATAAGACTTCATTAAGATAAATGTCCACAAGTACACTACTATTCCAAGTTAATAAGACAAATAAAAATGTTTATTGTTGTTACAGATGTATGCCTGGTGCATCTGTGAATGTCTGCTGATAATCTAACTGCATACCTGTCAAGGATGGCAGGATATGTAAAGTCTCTGCAGTATGCATGATACATGTCTCTCAAGTGTCACGCTGTCACGGATAGTGATCACTGTTTCCAAAACCCTTGGACACAGATTTAACATCCAGTCGAACTATGTCAGTAGCACACTCACAAATCAGTACACAGTACAACTTGGTAGTCATATATGGTCCCCTGACGTGTAATAGTCCCCTGTAGTTTTATACCATGCAGATAGCTTGAGAGTTCTATATGTGCTACAGAAAATATAGGGTACTTGTAGACATAAAAGTGAGGGCAGACTTTAGAGTATAGAACAGTACTATTGCAATAAATATAGGCCTATACTGTTGTTAATGGAATGTCTCTCTCTCTCCCCCCACTCCTTATATGCATCACAAGTATTACTATTGTTATACTACAGGTATGATTTCCATTTCACATATGTTGCTCTCAAAACCTTATGTTGGGCCTTGTGTTTTATTATTGTTACATATTACAATGGTTGCATGCTAACAAACCTTGTTGAAATACCAACGCAGTTGGCCTTTTGCCATAACTGTTACTGGCATGCTGTTACAATACTGACTGTTATCCCATTTATTGTTGTATTCTTTATGCTATGCAATTTTATTGTTCTGGGTTAATTGGAACACCCATGCATGTTGTTATAACTAAACATTTAAATGTTCTGTGCATGACTAACCTATACACTTTGAAAAACCCTCAACACCATAGCACAAGTGGGTAGGCTGGTACCTGCGGACCCACCTACCCCACCTCATCTGGCAGTGCCACCAGGTCCCAGCATGTCTGGGACCCAACCTGGAGCTACCCCCTCTGCTGGACCCGGACCACCCACAGGTGGAACCTCCTCAGGGGACAGGGCCTGTTCCCTCTCTGGGCACAGGTGTGGAGAGGGAGTAGTCACCCAGCAACAGCTCCAGGGATGGTGCGCAGGATTCTCCAGCATGATATGGACAATTGACTGCACCAGATCAAGAGCAGACTAGTGCACCTGGAGGGGCAGGCTGGCCCTTGTGCCACCTTTGGGGCTGTGAAGGAGCAGTGGTGACTGCCCATTGGTGGGGAACTCAGTCCCACTGCTGCCACCTGGGGGAGCTTGGACCTCCGAATCCACAACACCCTCCCCGCCAAAGTATTTACCCACTTCATGTGTCATACACCACCCTTGTCTGCCAACTTGTTTGTCTTTTCTGTTTCCAAATGCTACCTCTCCTACCCAACTTATCTCTTTACATGGACCTATATCCCTTTCCCAACATTCAACTCTATCCTTAAAAAAAAAAAAAAAAAAATCGGCATCTGTCCTGAAAAAAAAATTTCGACCCATACATAGCTCTCCATTTCACCCACACCTACACTGCCACCAAGCAATCATCCCAGCAATTAATCAACAAAGTTATGTCACCCAAACCCCTCTCTCTGGGCTGTGAGGCTGCAAATTCCAGATTATCCACAACATGCACAGCTGCTGCTGTACAAAAATTGGAGAGCTATGGTCCTTTCCTACACCTATCCTGCACATCCTTACTTGCCTTTTATATTGTTTTTCTCCCTGCTTGCCCTCATTTCACCACTTTCCTATCACCCCTTTTTTATTTTCTTTTTTTGGAAATAGCATGGGTTTAAACGGGGATAAGTGCCCTTTTGCATTGCAGCACACCAGCCCATGCAAACTCAATTAAAACTGCTTTAATCACCTTCTGTCTGTCACATCAGTAAAATTACCTCCCTGGCAAATACCAAACCCAGAACCCTGCCAACTATAACATACTGCACTAGCTCACTAGGCCACTCAGGTTTGAGAACTAGCAGTTGTTTCCATAAACTTATCCTGTTTATCAGTGATGCACATTACAAAAACATTCAGCACCTGCCAAGCTTCAGACCCAGGACCCTATTAACTAGGGCACATGGCATTAGCCCCCTAGGTCACTCAGCTTTGATGACTGATACATGTTCCCATAAACTTATCCTGATTATCAGTGATGCACAGCAGAAAAATAAACAGCCCTGCCATGTTTCAAACCGAGGACCCTGGCAATTACAGCATAGTGCATTAGCCTACTAGGCCACTCAGCTCTAAAAATTAACAGGTGTATCCATAAACATATCTTTATTGCCAGTGACACACTGCTTGTACATATAATGGGAAAAATGACAACGTACTTGGGACTGTGATACAGACACCAAACCAGTACACAGACAAATAAATGGATGTACGTGAGGCCTATGATATCAAGTAGAGATGACAACTGCAGACTGTTGGGGAATGTCCACAATTGTGACACCTACATTTGGCACACTTGTCACACAGCCTATGCTGTGTGCCGACATACTGCCAAGTCAATACTCACTGAGATTATGAAATCATGACAGACAGTTCAGTGTCGCATGTCATGCACATCTGATCACACATGTTTATACCAATCTTGTGTAACAGACGGTATGCATGCACATATGTCTTGCAAATACACCTACTATAGTATTGACTCTGTAGCCCAATCTGTTACATTCCTAACATGCTTAATATTTTTCCACCCACAGTCCTTGCTTCCATTCCAGTGTGTTGTTTAGCAAGTATGTGGTAGTTGAAACAATGAAATGACTGAGCTGTGCAATTTTAACCAGAATTTTTTTCTGCTACTGCAGTCACTGCCACTCATATTAGCACTTCAAAGGACTGTAAGTTGGGACACACTTCACAAATATGTATAGGTGTCCAAAATGTTGTTTGCCACAGTCTGGATGGCACTATTACTTAACATATGTACCAGAGGCACATGCCTCACCTGGACTGTAATGGGTACCCTCGCCCTGGCTATGCTGTGATAACAGTGCTGACACTGCTCCCTCACTTACACATACAGCTTGCTGTCCCAAAATGTGTTCACAATCCCCAGCATGACTCCTGGCAGAATGCAGCAGCTGCAACCTGCAACATGTGCAGCAGTATGTTCAGCTACCTGATACAGACCTACCATATGTCTCAAACACCTAGAACAGGAAATCCACATAACACCTATAAATAAAGGGGTGGGAGGTATGATCAAGTGACAGGGACATGTGTCGAAGTCTTCCCATACAAACATACACAGCTGATAGACCAGTGGCTACTGCAGCAGCATGCATATTCTGATGCAAATGATGTATGACACTCACTTCTGTCTGTCTCCTTACTGACCTCAACCCACATTGTTAAACAGTAAACTGCCACATAATCAGAAAGTCTGTTCACAATGGCCAAACATAGCATGCAAAACTGTGGACATACCACATAAATCCAAACAGCTGGTGGTATTTCAACCTACACTCTGTGACAATATAATCCCCACACCTCAATAATGTCCTTCCCATAGACCAGGAAAAAGGTCAAAGCCTCAAATACAGCACAGTGTTGCCATGACTTTGGCTAATGAAAATGCAACCCAGCTGTTCTGAATGTAATTAGCAAATCTGAGCCACAGATTGGTGCACAGGCAATCAGCTGTTCATAAGCATTACTTACAGAAGGCAAGCTGCTGCCTATGGTACACAGGTCTGTAACTTTCTCTATGATGACAGACTGCACTATCCTAGCATTCTACTACAGAATTTAGGCACATAAAGGAATAGAGCACTATACCAGGTATGTAATAGTATTCCTCATGTAATCAGATGTATTTGGGGGATGCAGGCATGGGAAATAGGGATTACAACAATAGAGGTCTGTGGTAAAGATCTCGGAATTACATGCCACTGTTAGTCAGCTGTCCAGCAGCTACAGGCTTCCCTTTTGACTCTGTCTGCTGTGACATACATCACACTTCTGGCCCCTGAGTCCCCCAAGCAATGGTCAGCTCATGTATGAATGCGACTGGACTGTGTATTAGATAATAGTGACAGTCAGTAGTGGTGGATACAGCTGCCATATCACATGATGTACTTTCAGTCTGCTCCTCTCACTCTGTCAATGTCACACAGGCATAGTTTAAACATTGTCCAGATGTCAGTGTCTGTTCCTGACACATGCTGGCTAGGTTACTGTGTACTCAACAACTGTATATCATCACCTGAGAGCTATATCTAGGATACCAGTTGACCCCCTACAGCAGGACATCAGGTTATAGCCAGTAGTAGCTGGGGGACACAAGCTCCACCTCAGCAACTGAGTGTACATATTGAGCCTACAACATGAGGGAATGAATACAGTACCAGATATTAAAGTACAATAACTGTTTTCTGAGGTGTCTGGCCTATGACACACAGACTCCCCACAGTCTGGAAACAAACATTACATATTGTCCAACTGTTTTCCAGACATCCACATTTGATGGCAGAGGGTCCACATATATCAGCCACATGCACACATTCTGCAAACATCTGTGTACTGAGGATGTTGGACACCCACAAGGAGGATACCCTACAACACATTTGCAGTGTTGTTTGTAATTGTGTCAGACAGATGTTGCTGAACTGTCCCCATACACATGTGATACCACTCATCTATTTGTTGGATGGTGGAAGTATGACAAGGTACTGTTATGTCACCCATAGGGACATAGCACAGTAGATGGCAGTGATGGGAATGGACACATAACACAGCCCGTCACAGCACACAGAGCCATAATTGGTATACCTAGGATCATAGTAGGTTATTAGGCTATTGGCCCTGAGGCCTTTACAAGCCTAGCTCTTACTTTATCCCCAACATAATCATCAATCAGCAGCTGTTGCCCCTGTCATTGCAGGACATAGGTGGGACCCCTGGGACAAATTTGTGGTATCCAATCCACTCCTTACGGTTACACTTGATGAGGGTCTGCATGGTACTCTGTTTGACATGTGTGGGACGTGCATTCCTGAGACATGGCAACCTATGGGAGACAAACCTGTGTCTCTGACAGGTTTTGTTGATGTTGCATATCAGATTCAGGCCTGTTATGCTGGTAATGCACAAGGAATTAGACTCACATATATTGGGCAGCTGTTGAAGGACAGGGTCCAACATTGCCTTGTAAGCATGCCACAGCCCACCTCTGGCCAACCTGTCCGGTACTGAGTGGAGCACTACTGACTAGAGGCTGTCTGCATGGGACAGGTGTTGAAGGCCATGGGTTACCTTTGTGGGTATTACCATGGCCTTTCCAGTTGGTCTAAATGTCTGGATCGGTACATATCAGATGGGCCATTGTACTAAATTATTGTTCTACTGACTGAGAACAATGCAGAGGTAATGTCCACCTTTTGTTTGGATGCACTCCCTTTATCTATGAGTTGAACCACGTACAAGGACTTTCTGCCAGTGCCACTACATGATGGTTGAATGTGACATTTTTGTCAAACTGAGTACTAAGGTGTCTCAACACAGGTTGTTTGATTATGAGGTTGGCAATGCTATGGCAAACAGTGGGGTCATGTCCTTGCCATATCATGGTATGATGGTACTGTTTTCTGAATTTAGCTTGAGGCCAGGATCTTGGCATCAGTCTGTATCTGATGTAAGACCCTGTTGCAGTGTGTTAACATCATTTGGTGAGACAGCACACAACTGACAGTTGCCACAGCCTTAGTCAGTACCTACAAATGTGGGTGATGGAGGTTAGCATTCATGCCTAGATACATGTGGGTATTTACAGGCAGCGTCTACTCACAGGGCCTCAACATGTATACATATTGCACACACATAGGCAGCACAGAGTAGGGATGCCACCTTACCAAATGTCCAATGTGGGACACTTTATGTAGTATTGTGAGAGATGGCAGGACAAACCATACCCATGGCAAGTGCAAAGGACAGGACTTCTCTTAATCTGTCAATATAACATCTTATTTTTATAGTATTTTCCTACATTATGCTAGGTCTCAGAACATTAAGGTGTTTCTGATGTTATGTAACTATTACACACATCTAGGAAATGTTTGTTGCCCTACACTCTTGGGACCTATGTATTGTTTTAGTTGTTTTCACAACACACACCTGGCCTAACATGGACTGCAACCTGTATGGTGGAACAGGTGTTGGCCATAACACAGTCACACTGCTGCAAGGGGATATATGTACACACATGCACACACACCCTCATGAACTGTCCTTGGTGACAGTGGAACTCCTATCTATCTAGGTGTACATACTATAATGCTACATACATATCACATGCACCACAGAACTTATATGATTTTGTAGTGCTGAACACTAATATTCAGGTGGAGGACATTTGCAGCTGATGTAAAGGTTGCCACTGGGGGGGGGGGTATTAGGTTTGCAGAGGCCCTTAAAATGGTATGACCACTGCATAAAAACAAAGGGAAGACAGCCACACTACTTCAGGGTTACCTATCTAGTTGTATGTACTATAGTACTATGTATGTATCACATGTGCCAGGGAACTTATGTGCCTGGAGAATATCTAACGGTGCATGGCACCAGCAGGCACTGTAAAGTTCTCCAATGGGGAGGATTAACAGGCCCTTAAAATAGTATCACTCACTCACTCACTCACTCACTCACTCACTCACTCACTCACTCACTCACTCACTCACTCACTCACTCACTCAGTTGTTAGTTATGAGACTAGAAATCCTGCCTATCTAGTTCTATGCACCATAGTGCTACATACTTATTGCTCGTGAAAGGGAGCTTATGTGCTGGAAGAGTGTTTAATGGGACATCTAAAGTGGATGACATAAGCAGGCCCTGCAAAATTATCCAATGGGGTGGTTAACAGGCCTTAAAATTGTCACTGCACACAGCTGTAGGGGGATATACTTACACACACTCACTTAGTTGCCGCTGGTGGGATTAGAACCCCTATCTATATAGCTGTATACACTACAATACACTGCTGTTGAGGTGGATGACATCAATAGCTGCTGACAAGGAGGCCACTGTTGCGGAGGACACCAGTTATAGGGCCACAAAATGAGTGACCATTTCACAGACATAGGCCTGTTGGGCATGTGTATTCTGCTGTATGTGGAATATATACACAGACACACACAAACACATACACACAGTGATTGATGTGAAATTAAAACCCCTACCTACTATTACACACTAGAGCTCACTATACTATTTGCACGTGCCACTGGTTACAAGAGGTGTATGAGTGGCTGCAGCACTACATCACACTATGCTTTCTGGGTCTTTCTCTCTGTCTCCCCCTCTGTCTGCATTTCTGTGCATGATATATGTATGTATATATATATATATATATATATATATATATATATATATATATATATATATATGTGTGTGTGTGTGTGTGTGACCTATATATATGTGCCTATATTTCTATATTAAACTCAACAGATCCAGATATATCTTATATGTGCCACATACAGATAGATAAGGGTGATCATGTCTGATGGGGCTAGGGGGAGACAGTTGAGGTATACAAAGCTGTCTGTATGCCCAGAGAGATATATGGACATCACAGTTCTATAGTCAGATGTGGGTTCAGACATGGGCTGAAATTAGCTAAGTGTAGGAGCATGCCCAGTATGACCATCATTAAATACAATGGGACTCCAGGCCAGCCCTACCTGTACTCCAGTCCAGGATTTTTTGTGCTACAGCCAGTTGTCTGCTGAACCTGGTGAAATAGTCCAGCACCTCCCTGATATAATGTCTGAGGGATTTCCTTGCTATCTGCAATATCTTACCCATATCTAGGGTGCGTAAAGTGTGCATAGGACTGAACAGAGTTTTGCATAATATAATATGTCTGGTACATTTCACATAGCACTGTGATTTCTTGGTATGGCAGTGGCAGATCATTATAGATTGATATTAGGAAACTCTTACAGACATTTGGGTTACTGACTCATACACTGCAGGGTACCTATGATACTACACGAACTGTTGTATTCTGCACTTTCTACATTAGTCTTACCAGTAGTTCCTGCTTCCCCTTATATGTGGGCCTTTGTCCGGCCCTCATCCAGTTCCTGGCTTTGTCCACATTTGCTGCTCTATGTAGTTGTAGGTATGCTGTGACTGAGGTAAGAGATGTAACACCACACACAGGGTTACGGACTTCATACCTCTGACTGTACCTGTTTTGCAAGTTGTCCAGCATAGTGCCCCATACATCTGCTCTGGTCCTCATACAGTTTGTGTTGTACTGTTATCATAAGGCTACATGTTGCCCATAACTCTCAAACATTTACAGCCATTAATATGGACAGGGCCATATGTAACAGTGGGACATTGGCCCAAACATGGGGACAAGATTTTAATATTGCTCTTACAAACCTAGACAGTTGGAGGACTTGTTTTGTATTAGTATGCATTTTCCAATGGGTATGAAATCTGCATCCCAACTGTCTGTCATTAGTTTCTCACAGCAACCTTTAGTGATTTGACAATAGTTGGCCAGAAAACTGCAAATGTTATGACAAACAGAACAGATATATGAGCCATAAATGTGGACATTCTGCTAAACTCTGTACATTTGTGAGGTACGACTGGTGCCCATTGACTTGTTATAAGTACTGACCCATTTACGTGACAGCCTTTATATCCTATTGCTACACTGACTTGTTACAACCTGCTGTTCTATTAGCCACCATCTAGGTTACTCAGGGCTGTGTACTGCCGATATTTGTGGCCCCCTGTCCCTCCATTGTCTCTGTCTTTGTCCAGCTTTCTTGCAGTAACAAATACTGAATATGGACAGTGAGAGTCTGTAAAACACTTACCATAGGTATAGCTCACATGCAAAATAGTAGGTGCAGCCAGTCTCGAACCATGTACCCCATCAACCATGGTAATGTACTTACCCACTAAGTCACAACAGTCACCAGACAGTACAGTTTACTTCCTGACACTATCAACCACAGACAAACATAGCACTTTGACCCCTGCATATTGGGAAATGGTACATGTCACCAGGTTGATTGGGACAGCCCAGGGATTGCATGGTCTGCTGCTATTACCTTGCAAACATACTGTGACTGCAGTTGTATGGAAACATGAATGTGTTGAGGGTAGGGTATGATAGGAGACTCTACACTGACAGTCAAGCATCTGTTCTGTGACTCCGGTGAATGTCATTCCCTCGCATAGTGCATTGGGCTTTGCTGGCTTGGGGCCTAGTGCATATTATGGGTCAGCCAGTATTGGGCAGAGAGTTCCTGTTGTCACATGCAGCTGTTAGTTGTCTGCAGCTATCCTGGTAGTCCACTCTATTCCCTTGCATACATGCGGCAGGTCCATACATATGCTAACACAGTCTATTACCCCATTCATTTGTTGTAAAGAAGATTGACTTACCTTGTGCCTGCAGTGATTGAGATAATAGTGATTCAGGGCTGTCTCTGTCTGATGCATGCAGCACACAGCCAATACATGGTAAGGTACATGTCATGTGGTGTAGCTCGCATCCTTTTTACTATGTATGTGAGTCAGAGTGAGGTGTCAGTCCCTAGGACCCTAGGTTGTTAGTGCATGTGCTATGCATTGCCTCTTTGCCAAGGCCAGGGGATACTGGGCACATCTACATCTGTCTACAGGGATAGGCTCAGGGGGTTCCTTCTCCGAGTACCCCTGTGGATGTGGTGACCTTGGCACTGGTGGGGGGCTGTGTGTCCCTTCCCCTCTGATGTTCCTCCTGCAGTTTTTTCCACAGGATCATATTGTGTAGCATGACACATACTGTGAACATGTGTGCACATGTGGCTGGAGAGTACTGCAGGGCTACACCAGATATATCAAGGCAGCAGAACCGTGACTTGAGCAGCCAAAACACATGCTCTATGATGTTCCTAGTTTGTATGTGTGCCTCATTATGGCATTCTTCAGTAGGTGTGTGTGCATTTCTGATGGGTGTCACCATCCACGGTTCCAGTGTGTAGCCAACATCTCCCAGTAGATGGCCATATGGGATGCCTCCCCCCCCACCGGCAAACATATGGTACAGCTGTGAGGCATGCCAGATGTGGGAGTCGTGATAGCTGCCAGGGCAGCCAGCACACACATTCATGATAATGCCCTGGGAATTGCACATGACCTGGCAGTTGATGGAGTGATAACCCTTGCGGTTGATGTAGACCCTACCATCTTCACTGGGTGGTGCTTTGATGTGCACATGAGTGGAGTCTATGGCACCCAGTACCTCAGGGTAGTGTGCTACATGGTGGAAGAGATGAATATTGCTGACTCTCTCCTCAGGGGTGTGGGGTAAATACATGTACTCACTGGCATGTACTTGCATGGCATCAAGGAACTGATGGAGTATCCTGGATGCAGATACCTGTGAGATCCCCATTATATCCCCAGTTGGTCTTTGAAAAGTACATGTAGATAATATTCTAAGGGCTACACATACCTTTGCTTCCACTAGGATGGGTTCCCCTCCACTGGCTCTGGGTCTGAGCTGAGGGTGGTAGGGCTCGATGAGTTCTTCTAGTATATCCCTGTCTACCCTGTAGCCTCTACAGTCTCCAGTTCATGTAGCTCCTGGAATGTTACCCTGGGCCTGAACACTCTTCTCCTTCTCAGTCTAGCCCTATTGTCAGCAGCATCAGCACTGACTTCAGCCTCTAGCACATACAGATGTAACAGAGCAGCAGCAGCCCCTAGCATTTTGTCAGTTAAAATTCCCAAGTGTGTACTCCAATGGTGCAGAATATGTGGAAAAATCAGATTGTAGGGTGTATGCATACTTTATAGTGGTGTGCTGCAGTTACAGCCTGTGTGATTGGCTCATTATGCTTCACTCCACCTGACAGGTATATCAATGGGGTTTGATTGGGCCAGTGTCTGTTGAACAGGACTTATCAGTCATTTCTACCTGATTCCCATGTTATTTTTCTCTTTTTTTTTTTTTTTTTTATTTTCTCTAATTCTTTCACTGCTAAACACTGGGGAATGACATGCAAATCCATGGCGCTAGTATAAACAGTACTCAGCAGTTTTGACAATCCCCCAATCATGGTCACACTCAGCTTTTCTTACACCAGCTAAAATAATGCTCAGCAGCATCAGATACACCCTTCTGCTTAGATGTGCTTAGCTGAGAGCAAACAAACACCGCTAAGCGCTAATCCACTTTAACATAGTGTGACATACCCCCTTTTGATGTCAGCTGCCTGTTCTACCACTACCTACACAGTTTTAGCCCAACCATGGGTTGTATCTGCAGACACTGTATCCCTTTTTTTATTTAGTAACCCCAGCTCATTTACATACAGCTAACTGTGTATACTCTGGCCACTTCACTACTCCAGGACCTGCCTCTAGGGCAACCACTGACAGCTGCCATTATAATACTCTGCATGCTGGACACTATAATGCAATATATTGGCAAATTTGTACTTTTCACTTTTTTACACTTTTTATTTTTTTGTTCCATAACAGCATGCTTGTGTGACACTGCACGCCACACAAACGTAATATATGTATTAAAAAAATGTATTATTTTTTAATGATTTGCATTGCTTTCTGGTCATAGATTTGGTCATTTGCATGCCTATGGTACCATATCAACCCTTTTTCTTAGCCTTTTACAGACGCACTCTGAAATTTACAGTCTGGTACACATTTGTATCCGCTTACATTTCTTCCACCAACACAGCACCTACACAGGTGCCTTTCTGCTTACTAGATTGCAAATCAACATCATTTGCATGGTTTTCACAAGCTTATGAAGTGATTTGCATTCCATGGACACCTCTGTGCCTGCATGCTCATGCATGTCCCTCACCCTTGTTTCCTGGATTGCTTGGTTGGCCATGTTCCATGCTCAGGCCATAACACTATGCCTACATGGAGAATTGGTCCATGTAGGCTTTATTGAATTACACCCATAATCTTTTCATTTTTTTGGACTTTTACAAAAAGACCAGAAAACATAATACAATGTAATTATGTAAATGTGAAAATTATTGAAAATGAGGTAAGAGATAAGGGAATGAAGAGATATTAGAGAGAAATGCTGTGTTTTGAATCATGATAATGTAGAATGCTTAATATGCTCCAAAATGTTAATGTTGATTTGTTGAACTTTGTGAATTGTGTATATAGTTAGCATTTAATTCGTTAAGTTATCCCGAAATGTTTAGGGTTTATATTTTGTGTGTTAAAAAGAATAAAAACATTCTATTAAAAAACACAACCAAATTATTGGGCCATATTGTCCCTACTGTAAATTAAGATCCTGAAAGAATGCACTTTAATCTGGTTAAGTACTCCTGCTAGTAAACCAGTCTTTCCTGTCCAAAGCATTCAGCTATATTCTGATGTTCGGATATTAGCTCTCTGATTACATTTAAAAACACACAGCTGTGATTACCTTGTAGTATTCACAAATGTAAACATGCATAGAAAGCCTTCACAAATACAAGTAATTAAATACAATGGTAAGGATTCAAAACAATTTTTCACCTATGTTAATTGTTCAACATGGGCTGAGCAATTAGTATGATGGACAGAAACTCAATTTAGTGACATGGTAAAGCTTTTCAGAGAAATGCCTCATTAGTGACTCATTACCAAGTCCCTGAGTCGAATTTATATGTCAGACATGGCCACACTAGTGTTTTTCTCCTACCTGCTCATTCACTGTGGTGGTATATGACCCTCCCCACACAGGAACACACACACACACACACACACACACACACACACACACACACACACACACACACACACACACACACACACACACACACATCCATTCAGCTGCATGCATACCTACAGAAATGCACACACATGATCACACACACACAGTTTAAATAATATGTTAACTTCATTGTATGTGCAAATAATTAGTTTAATAAAGTATTGCTTCTTACAGTCATACTTTGCATTATATGCAATTGTACATTTATACTTTTGAAATGTCACTTCTTTTAATGATATCAAAAATAGCTGACAAAGTACTTTCTAAAATCGCCATCTCTGTATTTGGGGGAAGCAAGGCAACAGAACCCTTGTTTCTCTTGAATAGTTAATAAAACTGTCCATAGCTACATGAGAAGTTGGAGAGGTATGATGCCATGTTATGTTTGAGCAGTAATTATTGATCTTTTAATCTGAAACTGTATATTCCTCTTCGCAGAAGCTTTTGTTTTCATATAAGGCAACTATTGATGTGTAAACCTACAAAACCTATGGGGGGATTTAATAAAGCTTGCACGGTCATTTTTCACTATGTGCCTGTTGCAGCACGATGCACACATGGCTGCAAATATTTTTATATTCAGTAAACTCTGTGTAGCGGTGCACACTAATGCCTAAACATGATAACTTCCATGAAATGCAAATTACAGCAAAAGTAGCAGCTCAATTGTATGCTGATGAAGCAAATGAACTATGTGGAGTGATTCAACAAGCTGTAAAGCAACTATGTAGAGTCCATGTTCATGTTGCCCGTGTATTCAAAAACTTTCTGAATACAGCCACATAAAGTAGTCTACATGGAAACCAGAGTAAGTACAAATTCTTAGATTTGTACAGAACTGACCTTAACATGTAATAGCTGACACATTATTACATTATTAGGCAAGGTGGATGCTACAAAAGTAGAGTAACAATAGCAACAATCCTTTTTTAAGTGCCATGACATAAATGCAGCTTCACTGCCCCACCCCCAAATGAAGGATATACTCATATGTAATGTAGCCAGCTACAAGTGTTAACCCCATGAAACAGACTATTCATACTGTCATGTAAGCATATGCAGTATGTAGCTGACAGAATACAGTCACAATTTAATCAAAACGGTATTCTTCTGTGCATATATATAGCAAAGTAATACCTTCCCTCGTGTTTACAACACTGGGCTCCCCTTCAGTTTCCCTGCCTACATGGTTACCAACCATGTAGTTTCAGGGCTGTCAGCATGGTGAAGATGTAAATGTGGTCAAAAATCATTAGAATTGCTGAATTGCAAAAAATAGTAACCATGTATGGATGTTCACTCCATGTAGGCACGTCCACAGTGTTTGTTTTCAATGGATGTCAACAGTAAATGATGACATTGGGTGGTGTGTCAGGCTACAATTACAGAGGTGTATATGTAGGTCTGTGAAGGGTGAACGTGCATGTAAGCACTGCACAATGCACAGGATCAGTTTAATCCTCTGAAATTTTTGTTAAAATGTGTCATCTCTGTCCACTTTAAGTATTTTTTATTTTTGTCATTCTTTGCCCGATGTGTATATTAGTGCAATCATTTGAAACGGAGGAATGAATGGCAGGTTTCACTCTCATTGTCATGTACGTATTCCTGTGACAGCATGTGCATGTGTAGGGCTGGGGTATAGGTGGTCCTGGGCTCTAGTACAGGGTGTGCAAACTTTCCTTCATTTTTTGTGCTCCATGTTTGTGTGATATCACAGGAATGGAGGAATGTAATACCAATTTTGCCTGTACTTACCTTATTTGCATGAAGGTGCACGCGTAACACACTAATGAGCAAGCAGTAGCTGTGTTTAATAGATGCCAATCACAGCATAAGCAGGTGAATTTCATGTTAATGAACCAATACAACATGGCTGAACTATTCAACAAGCTATCAAGCATCCATGTAGCCTCCATTCTGGTTTTTCCTGCATAGTTCAATACTACTGGACTAATGACAGGGAAATTTTAACTGGACACAATGCCAGGGGATACTGCAGCTTTTCTCCATATGTATGTGCTACAGGCTGAAGTCAATACTGCTGGTGCTGGTGACAATAGACCTAGGCCGAGAAGGAGAAGAGTGTTCAGGCCAAGTGTAATATATCAGATGCTACATGACCTAGAAATTGCAGAGTGGTACAGGGTAGGCAGGGACACATTATAACAACTCTATGAGCTCTGCCACCCTCAACTTAGAGCCAGAGCTAACGGAGGGAAACCCATCACAATGGAAACTAAGGTAGTGCAGCCCTTAGACTTTTAGCTACTGGTACTTTTCAAAGACCAAGTGGGGACATGTATCAGCATCCAGGATCCTCCACCCATTCCTGAATGCTAGGCTCATGCATGCCAATGAACACATATGTTTCCCCATAGTTCTGAGGAGAGGGTCAGCAATATGTGACAATTCTGCCATGTAGCATACTACCCTGAAGTGCTGGGTACCATATATTGCACTCATATACACATTAAGGCACCACCTGGTGAGCAGGTTAGCATCTACATTAACCACAAGGGGTATGACTCCATCAACTGCCAAGTCATGTGTAATGGCCAGGGAATTATCTTGAATGTATGTGCTGGCAACCATGGCAGTTATCATGATTCCCATATCTGGCATGCATCACTGCTGTACCAGATGTTGGCTAGGGGGGCATCCCACATGGCCATTTACTGGGGGATGCTGGCTATGCCCTGGAACCGTGGATTGCACCACTCATCAGAAATGCACACACACCCACAGAAGAATGGCATAATGAGTCACACGCACAAACTAGGAACATGATAGAGCATGTGCTTGGGCTGCTGAAGTCACAGTTCCAGTGTCTCGATATATCTGGTGGAGCCCTGCAGTATTCGCCAGCCACATATGCCCATATGTTCACAGTATATGTCATGCTATACAATATGATACTATAGAAACAGCTACAGCAGGATCAGCAAAGGGAAAGGATACACAACCCCCCACCAGTGCCTAGGTCACCACAGCCACAGTCACAGGAGGACTCAGAGGAGGAGTCCCCTGATGATGTCTCTGTAGGCAGATGTAGTCATGCCCAGTATGGCCTGGCATTGGCTAAGAGACAATGCCTTGCACATTCACTGACAACCTAGGGCCCTAGGGACTGACACCTTACTCCTACTCACATACTTACAGTAAAAGTATTGATGCCAAGAAACCCACACAGCCTGTACCTATCCATGTACTGGACATGTACAGCTTGCATCACACAAAGTTAGCCCTCAACTACAGGTCTCCCAACTGCTGCATTTGCAAGGTAAATATCTAAGCTGCACACTAATTTTAAGGATTACTATAATATATCATATGTATGGATCTGTTACTGTTATGCAAGGAAATATAGTGGGCTAATTGGACAGATGTAACATCCAATGGGACTACAGATACCCAGTCCAATAGTGTGTGTTCTTTAATAGTCACTAGACCTCATGGTTGGAATATTCACTACATCAGTCAAGGGAGATGTTAAACACTGTGCTTGTATGATATCTGGACTACTGTATATCTCACAAACAACAGCTGTTCAGGATCCAATATTCAAGAAAAACAAATGACAGTTGAATAAAACACACCTTTATGAAACACAGAGCTTTCGGGAAACACCCTTTCTCAATGATTTACATTAAATCATTGAGAAAGGATGTTTCCCGAAAGCTCTGTGTTTCATAAAGGTGTGTTTTATTCAACTGTCGTTTGTTTTTCTACTGTATATCTCACCAGATCTTGTGCCATTGTTCCTCCATCTCCAACACCACAGTATACCCATACAACTGCTTTAACAGAAAGTCACCTATGGTATATCAGTGGACCAGGCAATCTCAGGGCTGTAACATAGATCTTGCTGATACCATTGTATACCTCAACTAATGCAGGATAACAATGTACATATTTATGTTTTTGATTGTGTGATGAATGACTCCTGTCTTTCTGGTGACCTGAGTGGCTCAGTGGACTAGGAAAGCTAGCATGGCTGATGGTGTTGATAGTTCTAAACTGGAATTACTCACATCATTTGAATGTGGGGTAGTACTATGAGGTCTATATTAGTCTAACACATAATAGTCCACCCATAATAATCGAACCACCACAATGCTGAATGGAAAATAAAAAAAGAAAAACCCACCCAAACAAACCATTTAAATGCTCTATGAAGGGGGGCAAGCACCCCTGCGCCCCCCCCATCCCCCGCTACTTAAATATACCAACTCTGAGATCGCACTACAGTGCAGACAATGGAAAACTTCCATTTCCGCACTGTACAGAGATCTCTATTTAACCGTTCGACAGTGTAGCAGTTAGATTATTACTGGTAGACTATTACATGTTTGAATATTTGACCATTCGATCACGTAATATAGACCCAGTACTATATTGGTGTTTTCACAGACTTTCATACCTCTTACTGCAAGAAATCTGGACAAAGCCAGTAAGATTGGGAGACAAAGGGCCAAACACAGAAACAGATTTCAAATATTGTCCCCATAAACCTAGAAAGTCACTGGAAGTAAAGGTGTTGCACTATAACATATGTTCTGAAGGATATAATGTCTAAAACACAAGTGTTTGTAAGTAGTATAATGTAGCAACATTAATATTCAATACTTCACCAGAAGACCACAAATGTATGAGGAACAGACCAAACATATAAGGCAAAACGCTGGACATTCTGTGGAAATAAGGATGGCTGAGAGATATGCAGACTGACAGTCTGTTGGTGGTGTAACATTACCAACTCCAGTCACAGATTAAGTACAGCACACAGCTGGGGAATGCTGTGGACAGTCTGAGTGAAATGCAGTACTGCAGAAACAGGAATGGATGTTAATGTCTGTAACATACAAAATCTTGGACTGAAGTACAGGTAGGTGTGGACTGGATTCTCCCTATTAGGATTGACAGTCCCACTGGGCATGCCCATATACTTAGTTAAAATGAGCACAATCTGGTTGCCACTTCATCATAATGTCCTGTTATGTATAAATGTCTATACATACAGATATATGTATGCATATCCATCTGTCAATATCTTTCTCTCACAAGCATAGTATATCTACCACTATGTAGTATTGAATAAATATGTTAAGATATATATATAGCTACATATATTAAAAGGATACATACAACCCCCATATATCTACAAAGCACATACATATCATACACACACACACACACACACACACACACACACACACACACACACACACACACACACACACACACACACACACACACAGCTACAGTTATATATGCATCCCTGTTATAAACAGAAACATGTGTATGGATGTCTGTATAGTCCACCATACCCTAATAATGGTCAGTAAACCTCCACTATCACACAGCCATACCATACAAATTCCACTTACCCACAGACCCCTGTGCCTGCTGCATGTCACCACTTAGACAGACACACATGAGCAGGTGCTGTAATGTATAATATTGTCGATGCATGTATGGACAGGGCACCTTGTCCCTGCCGACAGGTATTGCTATGTAACTGCAAGCAGCCACATTTGGCCATACTGGTAACTGTACACACATAGCTAGGATAATTACAATTATCCCACCACTAGCATACTAAATGCAGATAACAATATGAAGCAATATCACACTGCAGGCCACATATGCTGGTCAACACATGTCTGGTTTGTGTAATGCAAAGGTACTGTGCCTACAGTCACACGTACAACAGACTTAACGTGTGGTGCATGCAATAAGTACTGTGATCTATAGTACATAAGACTAGATAAGTTGGGGCTCTAATCTTTCACTCCAGCCCATGTGGTGTGTGTGTATATATCCATATGGCATAACCTTGGTAGCCTAGACATATATAGGGTTTTGTTTGAGGCGGGTGATGTGGCCCCCAAAAGGACTGACCACAACAAGGCCTGCATATGTCATCAAGCATAATATGTCCTAAAATGATAGTACTAGCAGACATGAGATGTGTTGCATGCACCACGTGCTGTGATATGTAGTATGTACAATTATGTAGGTAAGTGTGCACAACTACTTACAACCAACTACACTATGTGTGTGCCTTGGCATGTCCTGTATGCACTGATTGGAAGTGGCACTTGCCTCAATGTAGCTATGTGTTTTTGTGAGCCTGTTAGAGCATTTTGCAACATGTTATGGAACCATGGGATGTATGGATTGAACACAGAGAGTACTGCAGCCTTAGACTGTCAATGATCAGAAATATGTGGATGCATTCACTTTTGTATGACCAATACCGACAAGTTTGGGACGTACATCCCAGACTGGTACTGGTATACTGAATGTGGCAGTCATCACAGCTATCATTGTAATGCAATGGCATCCTTGCCATGCCACTACACAGGCATATCGTACACCTGTAGCAGTCACACATGTTCCAAGGTCCACCACTACACATTGTAGAGAATATGTCCTATGGAGTCCATGTCAGGACTGTACATGTGTAGTCTGTCTCTGAAATGCTTTGGAGGGGTTGTGTATGGCTCCATACAGGGAGGTGTCAGTTCCCACTTGCAGCTCCCCTGTATCGATGACAGGACTAAAGTGTCACCTGTGCTACACGCCAATAACATCAGTGTAGTATGCGTAGTACGTGCTGGTGACACAGGTATGTAACACTGTCTGTACACCTTACATGAAACAGGCTCCTCATGCATGTCACACACACATCTGTTGTGACACACATCATGTGCAGGTTACACACTGGAATGCAGAACACAACAATCATAACTGTTTTCGGGCAACTATTGGTACTGGAAACAGGATATATGTATATGAGTCACCTCCATCAAAACCATGATGGCACTTATGAAGGGTAGCAGACCTTGTCACAGATTAGGGGTGCATGAGTATGCTGAATGCCAACATTGTCCTTGTTACCTGTTATACACATATGAACCTATGGAGCCATGCAGTTATAGTGCTGTACCTTGCTGATGACATATGTCTGCTGTGTTGACATGTTATCTTGTGATACTTTATTTCTGCTGTGCATCTATAGGTTATCCCAACAGACTCCTGTAACATAAACATAGACAGGCCTGTGACACACCTGTCATTGTGTAACTATACAGCCAATTAAAAAACATACAACATAAGGATCACATAAGGTACACAAATGTATGTGGCATACACGTGACAAATGCCAAAATACAGTATCTCTCATTAACCACTACAGATGGCATGGTGAACCAGCACTGCATTACAGAAGCACATGCTAAGTAATGTAGTCACCCTGTGCAACAGACACATAGCTTTATTTCCCCTGCATTGATGTCAAGGATGACAGGGATGTGGCACAGGTATCATCACTTGTACAGGGTGTTGTGTGGGGATGCAGGAGGCCTGGGCTGGCCCAAATGGTAGACACTATGTGTTTGAATCGGGGGGGAGCATATAAGATGGACCATGGAGAGGTGCTGTGTGTGTCTGCAGGTGACCTGCATTTGACAGTGGTATGTGAGTGTGGGCATGTACACAGTCAAGTTCAGTGCTAGACCTACATGTGTGTATGTTGGACAACTTTGTACAGTACAATGGTAGAGTTGACAGTTCACCATCTCCAGCCCTGAACACGGGAACTGGCTCTTCCAGGAATTGCACTGGCACCTCCATGCCCAAGGTCAGAAGTGGTGCTAGTACCTGATAGTGACTGCTGTCTGCTGGGACCGTGTTTCCCACGAGAACTCTCAGGACTATGAGCCCATGGCCTGCCACATTGTGATGTGGACAGCACACTCTCCTCTGTAGCTCTGGATGTACTGCCACTACAGGAGTGTGAGTTTGCACATCCACGTGGACTCTCAGCAGGTGGTATTGCTGTCCTACATCCAGGGGATCAGACATCAACTGCAACCACATGTTCCAGCACAGACAACGTGCGGTCCAAGACAGACACTGTCTCAGCCCATTGCATCAATGAACCAGTCCAGGGTGTCCCCAATGTGGTGGAGGCTGTCACAGATGTCAGACTATGCAGCATCCAAAACCCTAAACTTACACCTGGTATTCCATTCAGAACATACCTGTGCCTCAATGATGGCCCAAAACATGCACTGGGTGATCTGTGATGTGACACCTGCAACAAGCGGTGTATGGACAGTAGGCTTCCTACAAGCACCGCTGTCAATTCACCTGTGAGGGACCTCACCAGCTCTCTGGCTATGGCCAGTGTCTACACTCACTGGATAGTTGCTACATTTACCTGCTCAATGTCTCCACCCTCTGACTGTCCAGTATCTGTGGCCTCAGAGGATGGGGCATTTGTGGACATGCAGACTGTGGATGGGGACAATGGGGGCAGAAGAGAGATGACTACCTCTGGGACAGATTCAGCCCCCAAGATCCCTACCTGTGCATCACTGTGGCCACCATCATCATCAGTGTCAGAGGAAGCACTGACAGCTTTTGTAGGGGACAGATTCCAACCCCCCCATAGTCACCTGCAATAAAAATGAAGAAAGCAGTACATTAATACCTGCACTATTGTATACAAAAAGCATCGAAGACTCAAAACAATGATCAAACAAATTTCTTCTCTGCCTTCATCCACAAAACACTACCTTGGAACAGAATTCAAATTCTACTCAGGACCTTTATAACCATCAGTTGAAGTACATCAAGTCAAACATGACCAGTAATATTTACCTTTTACTTACTCAGTATGACACTATAATTGAAAAAAACAACACATAAAACCAGTACAATTCTCTTCACAATTATATGGAAATACACATTTCACTGCCTAATGTATTTGTCTTCAAACTGTTGTATTTTAAAAGACATTTTAGATTCCTTGCTTCATTTAAACCAGGAGCTTTAGCTGCTCTTACAGGTAACTGCCAAAGTGTTTTTGTTTGTTGAACTACACTCCTGTGACTACCCTTTCTCAAAATCTTAGGTACCTCTTACAGACTGGCATTTAAAAACATCCTATGCTGTTTACACACATAATTACTTGTACATAGGGCATTATTCTGGCCCTTAACTGTACTAGACTATAATTGTTTCCTAACAAAGCAAGTGTCATACTTACAAAGAGCAGGACCATGGCAGTGGGCAATACCTGATGGACCTGTGAAAAGCTGAGGGTGTGGTAATGTCAATACTACTACATGTTGCAGCACAACAATGTAATACATCCATATATCTCACATTTACAGTAGCTACTGTGTTACTAGTTGTATAGGTCCCAATCTGCATATGAGTGTATACCTGAAGTTACACCCTCTCAAAGAACAAAGACCTGACCCCCACATAAAAGTATCTATAGCCTGACACATCGACTGCTACCATATTATAATGCTGATCACAGTAAGCTTACCTGCATGCTCCTCAGCTGTGGAAATGGTGTCACCTCCTTCCACGATGTACAGTGTGATGGATGCCTGGAAGCTGTTGCGTGTGCTTAGGTATACCAGGAAATACTCAGTGGTCAAGAGTTGTTGTTCTACTGCAATCCCTCAGTGATAGCACAATCCCTCACTATATCCATTGCCCATCAACTTGCAGCATTAATCATATTGGTTGCCCAGTTGAACCTGCTCATATGTCCTGCCTTGCTGGCCCCTGGCATTAATGTCACGGATAAGGTCTGACCACAGTGCAGCTCAGAGTTCTCTATTTTGTGTCCACCTGAATAACAGGATATCATGATGCTGTCTTAGTCCTTGCAAGATTATCTCATTCTCTGCATCCGAGAAGGGTAGGTGTCATCTGTAGTACATTATTCCTGAAAGACAACACAAGGGGACCACATTACAGGAGGAGATATGGGATGGCTACTATGTACAGATACAGCAAGGGCAAAATGGCCAGCGCTATCCACTGCTTGCTCACACATGGCATAACCCACAGTGTGATAACATGCTACATGTATGGAATAAACCAAGATAGTACCATTACCAAGGTATTTCTATATGTGCTATGACAGTTTCTGCTGTATGATCACACACCCAACCCTCCAGTCCACTATGGTGTGTCCCCTAAGGCCAACCACACAATAATATGTCATAGAATCAGTGCCAGACATACAGCAGTGTGCTATAACAACCACTATACAAGACAGTCTGACAACACCAGTGTGCCACACTGACAAAAGACAATGCCAGCTTGATGTATTGTACATCCCCTGTAGGTGTAAATTAATACGGTATCAAAGACATGTCAGCACCACAGGTCTATGACTGACTTACTGCTGTAATCCCTATTCTCCATGTCTCTATCCTCCCATCTGAATTCTGTTAAACACAAAATAGTTATATACCTGTTAGAGTGCTGTACACTTCTGTTGAGCTGTGTGTGTGGTACAGTTTCAGAAAGGCATGCTCTGTTCATTGCCAGCTGCCTGACTTTTAAACATGCTCCCCATCAGCAGGTGATTACCTCTAAACCAATCTGTGGTTTTGAAATGCTAACTGCAGCCAAAGCAGATGAATTTCACTATCATTAGTCAATGGCATACAGCCACTGTGCAATATACAAAGCCTTCATGTAGACCTAGGCCCCTTTCTTAGCTGTTGAGATGGACATTACTGGGGTGAGTAGACTACATTGTCACAAAAGGTAGGTCTGTTGCAGAAACCTTTATATAGAGCTGTGTGTGCCACAGGCTGCAGCTGCTTCTGTAGGTAATAAACAAAGGCAGAGAATGTTAACACTTTGGAGGACAATAAGTTGTAGGTGTATCTGTGTCATCTGTATCAGCCTGATATCTGAAATTTGTCCTTACCTGTAGGCCTCTGACTTCATGCATTAAAAAACAGTTATTTAATTTGCAATGCTTTGTGTAGATAACGAATGTATTAGCGATCCATTTATTCCTGTCTTCACAATAATGTAATGGAAATGCAGCACAACACTGGATTTGAACCAGGATTGTATGTGGCAAAATATATGGTATGCAGGTCATTTAACAGACTGAGCTCCTGAGTCACTGCTATAGCAGGTATTCTTACAAGATATACATGCACACATACAGAATATGATAAACATTTTCTGTATCTATCAGTATGTGCATGACTTTATATGGATGTATTTCTACACCAGAGTCCCAGTTCAAAATGTATTTTGCCATGAATGCCTTAGCAGGTAACTTTCTACATGTTGCTGATAAAAGGGCACATTTCCCTTCTATCACAAGCCTCAGCTACATCCATTATCATGAGTTTGGCTGTCTAGTGGTGCACTATTGCACCAGACTCCAAGGTACACTCCCATTTTTCCATTATTGTTAATTCCAGTATATGCGGTGTGGTGCGACGAGCTGCTCCACTAAAACATGCCTAATGACCGTAATTGGCAATTACTATGTTCTGTTTAAACCACCTGTTTTAATTAAGAGTTGTGTGCCATGGCAGGTTAATGCAATGTGCTCCAGGTGTGATGGGCTTGGGTTTGAAACATGGCAGAGGTGTTTACTTTGTACATGTGACTTACAATGTTAAAAACACATATACTAATTATAGCTCTATTTAACTGAGCTAAGTGAAGCTGTATAATGCGGTGCTCCATGCAGCTCCAAACTAAAAAATATAAAGAAAAGAAAAAAAGGGGAGCTAGGAAAGTGGAGAAATGGGGGCAAGCAGGGGGAAAACATATTGAGAGGCAGGGAGGGATGTGCAGGAAGGGTGTAGGAAAGAACCATAGCTATCCATTTCTTGTACAGCAACAGCTGTGCACTTTGACAGATTTGTACATGAATTTGGATTCTCAAACCCCAGAGAGAGGGTGTGGACAACATAACTGCATTATCAAGCCAATTGGACTGAATTACATGTGTCCAGTGGACATGTGCAAAATGGAGAGCTATGTCTGGGACAATATTTGTTTTTTGGAATAGGTGTCCATTTTTTTTAAGAATGCTGGGGAAGGGACATAGGCACATATGGTGGAGGTAAGTTGGATAGGTGAAAATGCATTTTCAAACAGACAAGACAGCAGACAGGGGCAGTGTGTGACACATGAGGGGGTTGTACACCTTTGACAGGGAGGGTGTTGAGGAATCTGAGTCCTATGTGCCTCCAGTCAGCAGCAGCGTGACTCAATTCCCACCCATGGGACTGTTGGCACTAATTCTATACTGCCCCGAGGGTGGCTGCACTGGATGATGGGCGCCAGGATGACACTGCCCCATCAGGTCAGCCAGCATACCCTCAATCTGGTGGAGGCAATGGTCATAGCCACAGTGGATTATCCTGTGCACCAGGATTGGTAGCTCATCATGGGTAACTACCCTCCTTCTGCCACCATTCCCAGATGTAGTCTGGGCCCTGTCCACTGGGGCAGTACTACCCGATGCCACAGGTATTGCAGTGGCAGCAGAGGGAGCACCACTGGTTTGGGTCCCAGACATGCTGGGACCCAGTGCTACGGCTGGTTGAGGTAAGGTAGGGGGATCAGATGGACCAGTCTACCTTGACATACTGTGGTACATGAGGTAAAGCAATAAGTTACGGTTAGTAACAACCAAACCATTGTTAGTATTAATAAAATGGAACATCATATTTATTAACTAAATGCATATTTATGTATATTATGTGCAACACAACATAATGTAACATTACAGTCAGTATGGTAACAGTATGCCAGTATGAATTAAATCATAAGGCCAACAAAACAGTTAGTTTAACAAAATATGTTAATATTGAATCATAATAAAATGTTACAATAATCAACCACATTTTCAAAAAAATATAGTTAGTTTATCAAAATATGTTAATATTACATCATAATAATACCTTACCATAATGAATAAATTAAGATAAAGGGTGGGGAGAGTGAAAAAAACATTCCATTAGTGTCATTGGAGATGGTATTCCTGACAATGGTGGTCATACATACTTCTACAGGTGTGTACTGACAGTTGTGATTACAGTAACTACAATTCCCTGTAGTTGTTGTAGCATGCACATATCTCTCAGCCTGATAGCATGGAACAATACATTGCATTCCAGGTACTAATTTACCTGGTAAACATGTGACAGATGGATTAGTCAGTTTTAATTACATTACAAGAAATTGTGACACTTGAGAGGAATGTTTGTATACAGTAATTAAACTAGACAGCCAGCATAGCTTAGCTGGCAGGCAAGGGAGTAGAACCCACTAGCTGTGACTGCAGGGGGCATCTGCAAATAATTTAATAATTGACTGCAGCAGCATAGTCCAGACATGCAAGAGATATAGCCATACTGGGATTGCATAGTTTTATTTCTAAATCAACAATGCTGAAGAACACATTCTTGTTACTGATTGTAATATTCTGTGAGATCTAAACACAATATCTGCATATAATACAGTGTACAAGGAATTTAACAGACTAAGCTACTGAGACACTGCTGACTGATTCTTTCCTGGAGATCACCTGGAAACATACTATGAATTGTGCAAAACAAGTTACAGGACTTTCTTCTAGCATTTTTGTACTTTTACAATGTTACACTAGACTGCAGTGACAATAGAACACACATGGATGGTATACAACCATACTGCATACATTACTACAGCTTTATTCCACTTTCAATACTAGTGAACACATATTATTGTTATTGGTTTGAAATATCTGTGAAGTCCACACACAATATCTGGCTGTGGAGTAGGCTATCTCACCCATGTACCTTTATTACCTGAGGTCTGTGAAAGACAGGGTGTTATGTGACTGGTATTGGCCTACAGATAGCCTTGAACAGTACTATGAGTTAAGAAGTACAGTTTGCAGTCATTAGGTTTGCATTCTACCACTATTACAGTGTTATACTTGACTGCAGCAACATTACCTTACAGACTTAATGCATACAGCTCTATTGCAATGGTTGTGACAAGACAATTCTGACATACACCATTTTGCTTGCTGTTATTGGTATTTTTTCTTGTTTTATTGAACTACAGTTATTATTCATTTATTGCATTACAGCTCTAATTCCACATTTATTGTACTACAGCTCTGCTTCCAACTTTATTGAACTACAGACTTTATTGTATATACTTTATTGCAATTAATGCTCTTTTTTGCCTATTTCACTACAGTTGGTATAATACATCCATAATCACCATGCTCACAGTGCAACTTGGCCAGGTGCCTGGCATGAGATTCAACATTGTGAACCTTCTCAGCTGCAGCTGTTTTGAGAGAAGCAAACCATTATGTACCCCAGTTTTGCAGACATTCAGATTACATATTGGTAAAACAGAGGAAGAAGTACATACACAATTGTGAGGCATTCCCTGCCCTCACTTCTTGGACCCAGGTGTCCAAGGTTCCCCTCTTAAGTCTTTTCAGGTTATCATTGTGGTGATGACACTGGTTGCCTGTGTGGGGGATACCAGTAACACTGGTGAGCTCTCTGGCCACCTGGTCCCAAGCCTCTGCCTTACACTCTGAGCCCTGGAAACTGCCCTGCAGCAGTCATCATGGTTTTTGACAAGGTGCCCAACGATGACCCTGGACTCCTGAATGCCCAGCACTGCACCCAAAAGCGCACATATACTCCAACACCACCAGCCATAATGACAGATGATTGAATTCCAATGGATTCTGCAAGAATTCCCACTTAGTGTGCTTTATATAGGCTGTTTTCCCACCTTTACACGTCATTGAGCAACATTGAAAAAAAGCACTGCGTTGCTTAGCAGCATGCAAACCAGTCAAGCAAAGCTGAGCAGCTCACAAGCATGCACAATCATGGTTTTAGTGAAGCTGAGCAATGTGCAAAAATTGGCAGCCATTATTATGTTTATTCGGTGCTTAGCAGGTTTGAGCACTGTTGAGCAAAACACAGTGGAGCTATATTTTAAAATTTTGTCCATAATGGGTGCAACAAAAATACAGACAAGTTCTGACTTCCATGTATTCATACCCTGGACCTACTACACATACAGGTGCAACTCTACCCATTTAGCTACGTGGATATTAAGAAATCCGGTATACCTTCACATACACAACTGAGCCACCTGTTAACAGTGCTGAGCAATGCACTGTGCCATGCAAACATGCTTAAACACACCAATAAATAAATAAATAAATAAATAAATACATTCAATTTCTATTTTTAGGTGTCTGGCAGGTCTCTGCCATATATGCATGAGCTCAGGCCAGCTTAGTTGCATTCTACACCATGCCATGCAGAATGCCAAATTAAAAAAAAACACATAAAATGTCATTATGCTTATTAATTGCATCTGGTTTCTATTTTTAGATTTCTGGCAGATGTCAGCTGTCTACATGTGAGCACAGCTTGGCATTGCTGTTTTCCGCACTGCACTGTGCAAACATACATTTTCAAAAAAAAAAAAAAAACAGACAGCACTCTTTCGATATCCCTGTTCCTCGGCTGTCCTTTGGCAGTGCATCATCATTAATATGCATGACACGCTGCCAAGGAGGGACTGTGGCCATGTGCACAGATAAATTCCATGTAGGCACTTTATGGTGCTTACACGGAGTTTATTACATCCTAATGATGCACTATACTAGGACAATAACATAGAAGATCAAAACATTGAAGCCCACAATATTGAACTCCCTAACTTGCTCCACTACAAGACCCATGTTATCACTTACTCCTAGGTCCACACCCCTGCAAGACTCATGTTAGCAATCATTCTTGGATCCATACCCCTAATAGATCCATGATAGATATCATTCCTGCATCCACATGACTTCTGCACACATATTAGCACTCATTCTTAAATTTGCACTGTAGGTGTGTTAGGTAGTCAAGATTGTATGGCATTGTGGTCTTCAGCATTCTGATCTTCAAAATTATAGTCCTGGCATTGCACTATTCAGGAATGTGATACTAAATGCTTCAAAAATTCTATTTAGTTTAAGGTCCCCAGTGTGTTTTGAGATAAGCTCAGTTATTACCAGGATTATAAGTTTGTATGGAATGCAACTTATATTAATTCTTTGGATCTGATGCAGTATTATTTATGGAGAATGCTATATCTTCATGCCAGACTTTTGGAACATGTTTCATTGTTAAAAGAAATTTAGCAATAATTTCTAGAGTTTTTAGTATGTTTTCACTAATATATATGAAACTGCTTGGTACACTGTCAGTCAGACCCTATGAAGATTGTGTTCTTATTTTTTTTTAAATTTTATTCCTATAATTTCATGTTATACTGGGGAAACATTCTTAATGGAAAAGATCAGAAAACGTACAGCCTTAGATTTGTTTTTATTATGTTGATGTCAGATTTCTCAGCCAAATTGTCTGCTGTTAATTAACAATAAAATATTATGACATATCTACTGATAGGCTGCAAGAGTTGCATTGTTTCATAGGTTTATACTAGGCTAACAAACACTAAGGTCTTTACAAGTGTAGCCATGCATCCCAAATCAATTTTGTCCCCAAGTTCCCTGGACACCTATGGGGTGGAGTATGTTAGCAAAGCAGTAGCTAAGGGTTTTTGGGAGATATATTAGTTGGAGATTAATTTACTTACTGTCAACTTCTGTCTCTCAGAGACATGGAGGCCAGACTGTAGACTGGGGGGTGAATTTGTGATTTCCTATCCGGTGATAAAGGTTTCTTTTGAATAGGGTCATGGATGAACTCTGCTTCACATAGATGGGGAGATTATTCCATAGAGTGGGGATCCTTTGAAACATATATTGGTCTCTCCAGCATGTTATATTTATGTAGCAGGCAATGTTCAGGTCCTTGGATCTAATGTTTCTGGTGCTGTTTGTTTTGTGGATGTGCGAGAGATCCATCAGGACTGGAAATGAGGGGGCCTTTTATGCTAAGATATTGATCATCTCTCAGAAACCTACAGGAGACTGAGTACAGAGATAAGGCCTTAAGGTGATGTGTGTAAGTCATGGTATTCATATCCTGGAATATCCTGGTGAGGAACCTTTTAGGGTATTTCAACTGTTTTAAGTGCCTGGTTATGTACATGCCAAAGGGAGAATTGTACTCGGTAATGTGTCTGATAAATGCTGAAAAGAGTGGTACTATAACTTCCTTGGACCTGGATACCATACCCTAGCTTATGAGTTGGGCAAAATAGAATGATTTTCTTACTATCTTGGCTACATGTTGGTCAAAGGCCAGATTATTGTCTACATATGTTCCCAGATCCCAAACTATCTGGTCTACTCTTAGGCATGTTTTATCGATAGAGTAATTAGCTTGGTGAATGGTTTCCCAATGGGCACTATAATGTTTTTCTTTGCATTAGGTTTTAATCCATGGCTTTTGCACCATTATTTGTTTGTGTTATACTGTCTTGTAGGATATTGATGTTGTGAGGTTAATCTATGATAGGTGCCAATTTACAGCCATCCGCAAATCTGGTGAGCCATAGGCCTTCAACATTAGTCTTGACTTCTGATAATTAGGTGCCAAACAGGAGCAGGACCAACATAGAACCCTGGGGTACTCCACTGGTGACTGGTCTCCTGGTGGAGGTGGTCTCACTGATCCTGACTTCTTGGGTCCTATCTGTGAGACAGCTAGCAATCCAGAGTTATGTAGGGACATATATGTAATTATGAAAGTTTGTCAACAGTGCCTGAGTGGGGTATTGTATTGAATGCCTTAGGCAGGTCAAGGTAGGCAGTATGCACAATTTCCCCTCATCTACAACCTTGGTGATATTCTGGAAGATATCTAACAGGTTGAGAAGGAAGACTTTCAAAGTCAAACTTGGATGGGTTCAGTATCTGTAGGTTGCCAATGCCATTCTCAATCATTTCCATGATAATGTGTTCCAGGGCTTTGCATATTAGACTTGTCAGGCTGATGAGTCTGTGTTCCTGGGGTCAGTTGATGGTGTATCCTTATGAAGAGGGATGACCATTGTGGCTCTCCAGTCACCTGGCATGTAACCTGTTTTGAGGCTGTAGTTGAAAACTGCTTCAGGTGGTCCAGCTAGGTCATGTTTTAAGCTATAAAGGAGGCAACTGGGGATATTGTTCATGCCCATTGTAATAGTGTTTTTGGCCTTAGCAAGCACGACCAGGATCTGCTCCTTGTTGCTAGTTGGGGGAATATTCTAGAAAGGATTTCACAGGGGCAGTGAGTGGGGTTAAAATTAGAGGTAAATTTACTGGGTCTACTTCAGAAGACTGAAAAAACAAATGACTGAATCCCAAAAGACTGAAAATTCAAAATACTGAATGATGGAATTCACCCCTTCTCCACTGTTGTGCGATCTTGGAATTGGTATATATAGCTAGCAGGGGGTGTGGGGGGCACATCCCCCCACATGAGCATGCAGGGGGGCTTGCCCCTTGCATTAAAATGTGTTCAGGATTTTGAATTTTCAGTATTTTGATTTGTCAGTCTTCTAAAGTAGATCCAAATTTATCGCTCAGTAAATTCACTATGTCACCCTGGCTAGTGAAGTTTGTGCCATTTACCAGCAATTTTGCACACTGCTGAGTGTTACCTTTAAGGTTCCTGATATAGATAAATGGTATAACAAGTTGTAATAATGGTGAAAGTCTTCACCTCCTATGTACAAGGTACAAGGTTTGATCCTGACCTCCAGCCAATGGTTATTTGGAGTTTGCATGTTTTCCCTGTGTCTCTCTGGAGTTCCTCCCACCTCCAAAAAACACAATGAGTATTTCCTCAAATTCATCAATGACTGGAGCTGTGAGCAGCAGTACAGACCCTGCATGGTCTCATATCAGGGAAAGAGTTGTACAGACCAACTGCTTTGGGCATCTACTGTGGTGCCCAGAATCTTCAAGATAGGAGAACACACATCACAGACTGCACAGTGCAGGGGTAGCCAGTCAGTGGTGTAAACTATGGCTGTAGGTGATTGATTCTTGTTGACTAATGTCATCAAAATGGACGTGTTAAGTGGGTGCAGAAAGAAACTATCAGGTTGCAAGGCAAAAGATAGAAAGATAAAGAAGATAGTCAGACACCGTTCTTAAGGGATGTCAGCAACAACTTGCTCACCACTCCACAGGACATATGTGACATGGCTTGGTGGTAAATTACTTTGGCTGTGGTGTGCAGGATCCGGAGTTTGAGTTGCAGAGGCTGTTTATATGAACCTATCTTCATTATCACTCTTCAAGAAAAATCTTGATGAGTGGACGGAAAATAGGAAATACACCCTGGGGATCACTTCTGTGTCTCTGCTCGACAGTGGCACAGGAAAATAACTTTCTTGGGTGGCGTAAGCCAGGGAACCTTGTTGGCTAGGATTACGTAAGCCCTTGGGCTGATAGCCTAGCACCTACCTATGAACCTATGAACATATCAAAGACAGATGAAAGGAGTACTTCCAGCAGCTTCTGAATGAAGAAAATCCCACAGAATATTTACTGCCCTAGACACAGTCTATGATGAGAGAAGAAGAGGAGCACACCATAGAAGAACAACACTAAGAAAAATGAAGTCAGGGAAAGCAGCAGGCTCAGATGAGGTCTCAGCAGATAAGATAGAGATGCTTGGTGAGATAGGGAAGAAATGGCTCCTGAGGGTAATTATAGAAGTGTGTAGAGAAAGGCATATCCAAGATATCTCTGTAATAAGCATACTTGTGCAAGTGTACAAGTGCAAAGGAGACATCCACAACTGTAGGCAACACATGGGTATCAAACTGCTCTCACATTGCATGAAAGCTCTAGAAAGGGTTATTGATAATCAGATAATCAGATACACAGCACAGTAGAAAGTATGATGAGAGGTGAGCAGTTCGGATTCAGATCAAGATACAGCACAACTGACCCAATGTTTGTATTGAGGCAGATAGTTGAGAAGAAGCTAGAGATGAGGAAATAGTCCAACTGGGCATTCCTAGACTTTGAGAAAGCATGCATATGACAACATCTCAAGAAAGCTGATTTGTCAGTACTGTGGTGGTTTGAAGTCCCAGAAACATTGATAGAATTAGTGCAGGCTATGTAAAAGGACCCAATGACTCAAATGCTTGGTCTCACAGAGGGATTCCCAGTGAGAGTGGTTGTACTCCAGGGTTCAGCTCTGAGCCTACTGCCATTCATACTGTGATGGACTACATTAGCAAACAGGTCAAAGGGGACAGATTAACAAAGTTGCTGTATGCAGATGATGTGACATTACAGGCAGACTTTGAGCAAGAACTTCAGCAAAGGATAAAGGTATGGAATGCAAAGCTGAAAGCACATGGGATAAAACTAAGTACAGATAAGACAGTGGTAACTGCAGAAAATTGGGGAAATCAGAAGAAGCTGAGAATTGAGATAATAGGGAAGATAGTGAAGCAGGTTAATAGCTTCAGGTATCTGAGAGGGTTGGTTGAGGAGAAGGGAAGTTTGAATGAAAAGGTCAAAGCTCAAATCAGAGGGGCTGCAGCCGACTGTAGAATGTCAGGTGTAGGGTATTTAAGAAGAATGCAAAAGAAGATGAAAAGTACAGTGTACAAAACAGTGGTTTAACCAGTAGTACTGTATGGTACAGAAACTTGGGCAGTAAAGGCAGAGCAGATAAGGAAGTGAGAGGTGATGGGAATGAAGTGCCCAAGTCAGGTGGTAAGATGCACACTGTGGTACAGATGAAGAAATGAGGACATAAGAGCAGAAACCAAAGTAGCTCCATGTGCAGAAAAGCAGAAAACAATCTGGCAAAGAAGATCTGGGACAGAGTAAACTCTGTGTTGCCTGTGCTTTTCATATACATTATTTATTCTAAGCACAAATCCTTGACCTTCCTGTGTATGAAACACTGATACAACCTCCCCTATTTTGACTTCAGGATATGATGTAGGAAACTTATATTCCTCTGCAAAAATACTTAGAACCCTCAGTAGAAGTTTCTCCTCATCTTTTCAGAACATTTATATGATATAACTGTTCTGTTTTCCTTTTTTCTAGTTGTAGTTGTCTTAACTTATAATTTACTTCACTCATGTTCTTATCACTTCAAAGGGGCATTTCCACTTTGTAAAAAAAACTTGTTTTCAGAAGTAAGTAGTAATACAACTAACTTACTTACTGCTTTGACATCTCTTAGATGACCACTTTTTGTTATCTACTCTCTGTAACATCTCCTTGCTCTTCTCATATTTCATTATAGTTCTTAACCTGCCATACAGGTCTATACAAAACTCTCTCAGTGTTTTAAAGATGGGGTGTATTTCTCTAATCCCATGTTTTTTCATTATACGCACCAAGCCCCAGGGATGTCTGCCATATAGCTTTTCAAATAATATGAATCTATTTGAGGCTTAGTTTTACAGTAATTACAAAGCTACTAAGTCTTACAATCAATTACACCTTGCAAGTACCTTCAATAAGACCACACCTTATTCCTCCAGGGGGTCCATTGCAGATGATGCTGGAGTAAATTTATGATATCCCATACATACATCTAGATTATGTTTAAAGTAAGATAGTGAGTTGCACTGCTTAATATGCATATAAAGTTTATTCCAGAGGTTAGGGAGGAACTGGGCTATAAAATCTCTCATAACACCCCTCTTTTATTTATCTGTTGGTGAAGATTTAGGTATCTGGTTCTCTGTTGTTAAAGCCATTAGACGTAAAGAGAGAGGGGAGGTCCAAGACAATCACATCTCTAACAGAAAGGTAAGCAAGACAGACATTACCCCTAAAAATTCTATTAGACACTGAATAAAAGGTTAGAGTTTTTTGCTTGTCTTGATAGCTCAGGGACTTTAGGCCTGTCATCATTTTGGTTAAAAACCTTTGGGGGGGGGGGTCTTCCTAATTTTTTTATATGTTTAGTGAGATACATCCCAAAGGAAGTATTTTACTCAATAACTGGTGTGCTCAATTCAAAGTATAAGGAAGTCATTACCCTGTTAGACTTTGTTGATATTCTAGTGGCAAAATTTGTGCTAAAAAACTATTTCCTGACAAGCATTGTCATGTGATGGTGAAAAGAGATGGAATTATCTACTGAAGTTCCTAGGTGCCTGACTACACATTTGTTTTGTAGTGGGGTGCTGTCTATAATGTATAGTGAAGTGAGGGGGTTGTCTATTTAAAGTCACAAGATAACTCTGTTTTGCATTTAGTTTGAGACCATTTTTAGTACACCAAGAGTTTAATTTCTGGAAACTTGAAAGTCAGTGGGTGACTTAACAACAATTCTTGGTTTATAGTCATCTGCAGACATTGTTAATCGGAGCTGTCATCACAGGGGCTCGTCCAACTCCATCCAAATGTCCTTCTATAGGCTCAAGCACTGGGTGATCATGCTGATTAACATATACTTGTCTTAACCAAGTAAAAACTGCTCCGTTATTAAAGTCTGTGATGTTCCTTTGTAATTTTCTAGCTTTTACTGCTTGCAGCCTCTTGTCATAGGCTGCAATATTCTCGCATAAATTGTCAAGAGTATCTTGCACAATATCAGCAGTAAAGGACATCTGTAGCTCATTCTATAGCTTTTTAATTTCATCTAGCATTGACTTTTCCTATGGCTAAAAGACGTCTATAATTAACTGCTTATGGTCAAAACTCAGCTTTATATTCATATTCCACCACTGATTTAATAAATTAGAATTAATTAGAATAAGTGTCACCATAAGCTGGCATATTCAATATAGCATGCCTCTAGGTATTACCTTATAATACATCTCTGCCTCCAAATGCAGCCTTTGCCATTGAAGACACATATTTATAAAGTTTATTCTCTAATTCAGCGTTCTTGGTCTATACTCATTGGAGGGACAGTGTCCAAAGGGATGCTTAGAAGTGGATTCACTCTCACGGAAAGAATACTCTCTAAATGATCCATTCTCAAACCCTGGCTCGGAGTACCCGGGTTATACCCCAACTCCACGTTACTGCCTTCTGCTGTACTCCTGACCCAAGTGCAGAAAAATTCAACAAGAATAAAACAAAGTGCAAGGATCATGAAACGGAATGCCACAGAAGTAAAGCACAAGTATAAACTAGAAAACCAGCATGGTGTTCCTGTAGGCAGAAGAACCAATATACACGAAGGGTAAAAACAGGTTTAATGTGGTAAGCGCTTTCACTGTTAAAAACAGCTTCATCAGACATATCCATCAAAGAAACCTATCTATTTAAATTCAAACTGAACAATCAGCATCATAAGACAATCAACAAACTAGACAAGAAAGTCTCATTCTTAAAGTACCAACACTTAAAACAGCTACATATAAACATATAAACTTGAATGCAAAAACAATAAAAGTATACATACAAAATATATATATATATATATATATATATATATATATATATATATATATATATATATATATGTATATATATATATCAAAACACACATATAAATCTCCAAGAATTTCAGTGTTTCAAGGGTCTCTGTTTCAAAAAAGGTTTTAATGAAACCATGTCATTAATATCGGGGGGGGGGGGTCATCTGCCCTGAAGAACAGAATCCATTTCTGTTCACAGGCTTCTGTCTGATTCTTAATGTCACCTCCCCTTATACTCTCAGCTGTAATCTCTAATACAAAAAATGTAAACTGATGTTGTTCATTATTAGACCCCACATGCTTAGCCACAGCATTCATTTCTTTGTTATTCCTGATATCCCTTAGGTGCTCAGGAACCCGTTCTCTAAAAGAACGATTAATCTTCCCAATATTGTATGCACCACAACATGTACAAAAAGCATAATAGACTATGTTCTTAGTGGGGCAGTCAGCATAAAACGAAAAACCTACAACACATTTCTATGTGGGATGTACAAAGTTACTACCAACATACACATATTTACACATGCTGCATTGCCTACAGGGGGGTGGCCCTATCCTTTGGGAAACTATCATAGGTAGGGTCTCATTTTTCCTGTAGCATAGCTGCCTTTTGATGGATAAATTATTTTTAAAAGCAAAACTCGGTTTATCAGTAACAATCTCCCTTACTATCATAGAATATATAATTTCCGTCTCTATGCTACCTGTGAAATTAAACATGTGGTTTATTTAGCACATTGTTTAAAATGTAAAAAAAATAATGTGAGGAAAACTAATAGGTGCTTAAAAGATAGAATCAGGGAGCATCTTTACCACATTAATAAGAAGGACAATTTAAGTGCTTTAGCTAAACATGTGAATGAAACTGATTCTGGTCACACATTTAAGTTTCTAGTTATCAGCAGGGCATCTGACAATATTAGGGGTGGTGACATATGAAATGTCACAGAAAACCTAGAAGCAGAATGGATAGTAAGGTTGAGAGCCAATGCTGATTTGAGAATTAATGAATATGTTCCCCTCAAGCCTTTATTAAAGGAAAGACCTTTCACTAGGTGAAAATATGTGCAATAGGTATATATAGTAAATAATTATACATATTTTGTAGAGTATGTATTGCAACATTTTATATCTTTTTGCATATTTTTTAAAACTTAAGTACTGTATTTAAATGTTTAGTCAAATATAGGCAGGTAGATGTATAATATCCTTGTCTTGAACATTTTAACATGAAAATAGCTTTAAGGTGATGTCACTACTTAATTACTTCAGGTATTTCTGTATATGTACTTAAATCATTCCTGTTTGAACAGTTGTTATTATCTGAAGAAGTGGGATTTGTACCTATGAAAGCGCTTGTGGTTCCTTTTTGTGGATTAAAACTGTGACTTTTAAACTGGAAACTACAGCCTCTTCATTGGGTCCTTTTGGCTTTTATCTTATTGTTTCTAAATATTGTTTTAATGACCTAGCCCTCTTAACTACAAACCCAAGTTCATCACTTACTATTTTAATAATATTCAATCAGCCTTAAAATGTTCCATTTCTGAATAAGAATATATCTAATACTTGACTCATCCACAGTCATGCACAGACAAAAACTATTAGTATTATCTTTATCTGTCTTATTATTAGAAACAGTGGAACTAGCACCCCTGTTCTCATTTGGCATGCCAACAGACAATATAGGTGGAAACGTGTCATTCTTTCTACAATTTCATCTGCCGTAGCCTTAAGAATGTTATAACTATAACCCCTGTCTCTAAAAATATTATTATTTCATGAATTGAATCCAAAAAATCTCCTGATTAGTAGTCAGCCTCAAGGCCCTGATCATCTGCTCCCAGGTATATTTTTCTTTATGTATTGTTGGTGTGTACTAGAAAAATGCAAATACTTGTTAACAAAACATTTCTTCCCATAAATATTACTAGAAAAAGTTATTACTTTTGCTCCATTGTATGGCAACATCCATAAAATGTACATCAGTGCCTAAACAGCCTATAATGAAGTCTAAAAACTCAGTAATGTCATTAATATTTGAAACAAAGGCAGTAATAGCATCTAATTTGGCATCAGTATAAAAAATAAATCCACAAACCTATAATATTTAATTACATGTGTTTTAAAGAAAGGCATATTAAACAAATACTCCCACCAACCCATGACAACATTGGAGGAGGGGGGCCACTGTCACCCCCATCACAACCCGTCTTTTTTGGTGGTAAATCTGAGCATTAAACATGAAAAAATTATTTTCAAGCATGACTTCCATAAATTCACAAATTGCTCTTATCATATCACTACTACAGGAGCTAAATTCACAAGATACACCTTCTACCCATGATATTCTAGTATTTAAAGAGTTCACGTCCAAGGTGAACATATTAATATCCACTTTGTCAATGTATAACCTTTTCAAACCATCCAGAAAAATACCATGAGTCTCTTGAATAACTATTTGATTTGGGGACAAGGGCATTTAAAAAAATAATCTAAGAAGACAGAGGTGTTCAGTGACACTGTCTTTAGCAGACACAATAGGCCTAAAAGACAAAGTATATATCCTACTGTGAAGTTTAGGAATCCCAAACAAAATAGCCAGCCTGGGATGTTCAACAAATACGAACTGAAATACTTCATAAGTGATATAACAATTGCTAAGTAAATCCAACAATATATTATTTATGTGCCAATATATATTTTTAACAAAATACAAAGTAACCTTATCATATTCCTGAACATTATTCTGCATTTTTTCAACGTCAGCAACATTATCAGACTGATACATTACATCAAGGCCATGGCCCTTGACAGCTTTCATGAAGCGCATATCAAACATTTTAGATAATTCAAACAAGCCCTTTTTTCTCCTGGCAGCTTAAATTGTAGTATTTATTCACAGACTGATTTTGAAACATGCATAAAATATCCTTCTCACATAAATCATAAAAGAACCCCACTGAAGCTGGTAATGGGGGAGTCAATGTTTTCTTCTTTTTAAAAGAACAAATAACATAATCAACAGAGTCATGAAACAAACAATACAAACTTAATTTCCTATAAAATAACTTCAAGTCTACTATTGCTTGATTTAAATTTGCTCTACATGAAGGTACAGAAGACAAACCTTTCTTAAGAGCTGCAGTTTTTTCAGTATTAAACTGTTCCTGAGAATAATTGTAAATATTATCAGCTAACATAGTACAATATCCAGAAAATAAAACAGAAGTTGCAGAAACACATGTCTTTAATGGCTCCTGTTCCAAGTCCTCTTCCTGCCTCTTGGCACACCCCCTCTATTCTTTGAGGTCATTTGATTGGATGACTAAAATTCTGACTAACTCTGAGGATTGGCTGACCTGCCCATCAATCTTTCTGATCTCATGGGCCTTTCTTCAGAAAAAGAAGGAACTGTGCTGGTTTGTTCCAAAGGGGAATGCTCCATATTACCATTCTTATCATTAAAGGAAGAAGAACTGAAACCAGAGACATCAGAAGAAACAGTGGCTGAACAATTTATTGCATCTGCTAGATATGCCACACCATCCTTATAAGCCAGCAAATCTCTGCTAAGCTTCTTCTTCTTTCTTTATATTATATTGGCTGCCCCCTCTGGACAGAAGACATAATGGAATCAACCTCAGCATGAATAAGTGACTGGTGCAAGTACTGAGAAATAGAAAAGGTACTTGCGTATTATCGCAACCAAATTTTTGCGGTAATACCGTTTGCTTTTCAATGTCTACATGGTACCGAAAATACAAAGAAACCCAAACATGCACTGTTTTCTTTTATACTGAAGTTTGTTTAGGCAGGGTTATAACTTCAAAAATTGAAAAATTAATGTTTTAGTGAAGGTGTTGCCAATACGAATTCTCGCAACCAGATTCTATGCCGGTCATGTTTGCAGTTTCTTGGTTGGGCACTTCACAGTGGCTGCAAAGATATATGAAGAACAGATAACAGGGGCTACTGACAGACACAGGCAGACATACACAACAGGAGACACCAAAATAAAAGGTTGTAACATGGTGAAGGAGTTACTTTTCACAGAGCCAGGACAGCCGGTTGTTGTCATTTGCCATTACTTCCTGAAAGCCATTACGCACCCAGAAGGGAAACTCACACCAGGGAGAGTATTTTAAAAGGGGGATGCCATCTTTGAGGATGTAAAGTATGACATGGGGATGAGGACAGTATGTCACAAAGCAGGAATCAGATTTTCAAGCTTGTTTACCTTCCGAAATTTCGGACAAATTCACCTCTATCCAATAAGGCTTACGTTAACTTCCACACTCCGAACTGTGATTTGCAACTGTATGCATGGCTATTTCACACCATTGGCTGACAAAGAACGTTCAGTGGGCAGCCTTGCAAGAACTGACATGCTGCCAGTAAAGAGCATGAAGAAACAACAACAGTATGTTGTGTACTTTGTGTTGATAGCCCTCTGGAAAGCAACCTGTTTTGTTAAAGAAAACACACTGTATTCCATTTCAAGCACATTAACGAACATATTTACTGATCGGGAAACAACCATTGTTAGCGCAAACATCTGGTTGTGATAATGCGTAAGTACCATAGAAAAAAATCAAGGGCTTTATTTTCATCATTTTAAGCCTGCAGCAGTCCTTCATTATGTCTTATCAATAACTTAAGCAACTTGATACCAGTGGCATTGAAATCTTCTGTTAGTTCCTTATAAATGGATCTTCACCAGTCAGCCTATTAGGATATCTATATACCTTCAAACCTTTTTGCACAATGTTCAAATTAATGCACTGCTCACATAGGTCTCAACCTACTAAGATGCCATTGTGGAACACAGATCATAGCAATGTGTGTCAAAATGTGGAACACCCAATTTTCGCACTGTGCGAAAAGCATACTTTGACCATGGCTATGGCCTTTCAACCAAAATATACCATATATAAGTATTTAATAATACACACTCTCTTGCAGACACAGATATTTACATATACACACAGATGTAGAAGCAAAAAGACAGTGGCTGACTAATATCGAAAAACACACACACACACACACACACACACACACACACACACACACACACACACACACACACACACACAGTACCAAAGTAAATAACTGTAATACCAGCAGTTAAAAGGATTCCTTTTAACTGCTGGTATTTCAGTTATTTACTTTGTCGCTGTTTTGCTTCTATTTGCTATGGTCTGTGTCCGACACTGGCCTCTTAGCAGGTTGAGACCTATGGCTCCAGCCTAAATTTGCCCATACCCGTATAACCTTATCCAGTATACATTAACTTCAGTGTTTCCCTTATTCTCAAACCACTACTCAGTAAATTTACTTTGCCTCTAACATTTACTCTATGTATAGTTCTGAGCCAATCAACACTTGCATAAAACAATTAGCATAACTTAAACTAGTAACCATTTTATTTCTCTCTCTCTCTCATATTTATTGGCTTAATGTTGCTTTATTATTTAATTTGTGTGTGTCACTTTCAAGTCTATATTTTTAGTATTGAAACTGTTGCGTTTCTTTGTAATGTAGTGATGCTTAGGGCAAGATGTTTCATTATATTAAACTATAGTTACTAAATAATTGCCTTTTGTTATTGTAGGCCACTGGACTAGTTATTGGCTAGAAGGGGTCAGTAGGTTAACAACTAATGGGTTTATAAGCGTAGCTGTCCAAGTGCACCTAATTTCCAGGAGCATCCCTAACTCAATTTTATACGATCCTCCTAAAATCTTTTTCAGCAGTTATTTTTTATTTGAGAAACTGCAACTTACTTCACAACAGCTATCATTTTAAGCAGCAGTAGTAACATTTTAAAATTTGCCCTCGTTTAGGAAAATTTGTCTCCAGATTTTTTTAACTATGACCCCAGTTCTATGAGTTTATGAACTAAGGGCCTTCATGTGAAAAAAATGAAAGTATGAAATCAAAACAGTTAAAAAACAGAAAAATAGCAGCAGCAGAACCACAGCAACACTGTTTTAATTGTAGATAAAGTAAACGCTTTTGTCGGTGTACACCAACTTCATCAGACAAATGACATAAACTGTTGTTGCAGTTAAAATACTTTCAAACTGCCATATCAATTACATAATTTAAACCGTTTTTTTTTTTAAATGAAAGAGATATTTCCAGAAAAAAAAACATTTTGCAACACAGAACGCCAAAGTGGGAATAAAAAAACTACATTACTAGTACTGTAACATAGTTAAATATAAATTAGTTCTTTATATTAGCAGAACATTGCAAAGTCTTTGTCATAAATAGAAACAGAAAAATATATGGTTAAAAACTGAAAAATATATGGTTAAAACCAGTCGACCAGTATGACAATAGTATTACCAAGTCAAAGTTTTTGTCCCTTCTCTGTATACCTATTTGTGTCTTAAAATTCTTCGTCCAAAAACATTGATGCGAACCAATGCCAAAAACCATATATCTGGCACTAATCCACTATGCTTATGTTTAAATGAATTAAGTTGGAAGTTTATAGGTGTTGTTAGAGCCCAAACCCAGTACTTTAAGAAGGCTTACACCATATATTATGATTCTAATAGTGCACCAGAAAATACACTAAAAAATACAAAGGGTATAATGTAAATTGTGCTATAAATGTAGTTGTGTTAATAATGTTATTAAATTAAACAAGCCATAGTTAGAATAGCCTTATGTATTTAATGTACTGACAGCTCAACTAGTAGGCTCATTACAACATTTTCCCTAGGTGCCACACATATTAGGGGCATACTTAACAAAAATTGGTCCCTTATCAACGAGGATACCAGTCTTACCAAACTGAGACAACTACCTCTCATGACCTTTCAAAGTTTGAGGGGTGTGGTGGGCTTGCCCCCACATATTGTGATGCATGAGGGGGTTACCTCCTGCAAAAAAAAAAAAGTTTAAAGGAGAAGAGTGATTTTCAAGATTCACTCTTCCTGTGTTTTTGGTCTTTTTTTCCACTTTGTTAGCATTTGGCATTTTGTGTACTGACATTTCAATAGACAGACTTAAAAATAGTTTATAATGCAGAGGCCAGCCTAAATTCATGGGCCCCTTTAGTGGACCTAATAATGTTTTTCAGTTTTTATGTTATGCGTTTGCTATTTTCCATATTAAGATGAGTTTTGTATCTGCTATATAATTTATATATTTAATTTATGGAGTTAATGTTTATTTATGGAGATGGATCACCAGTATGTTTTTTTTTTTTTTTGAATTCCCTGTAATACTTGGTTCTGATAGGAACTGATAGATCTATATGTTTTTTTCTAAATGGGTGCAGAATCCCTGAGTAAAGCCTGCTGCTACATCAAGGTCAGGGCAGGTGAAGTCATAAGTGAATTTTGATATTTCCTCGTAAAGTAAATGTTGACACATTCACAGTAATGCTAATACTAATTTGGTGTCATCATGTTAGTAGTCATTAATATTCTGTAAGGACTATGGGGAGTTTAAAGAAGAAAGTCACAAGTTTATGGTCACACTTTACTGGGGAAGGAGATGCCAGAGGAGGAGGAGTGCAAGATGCTGTCATATTTGTAAGAATCAGTTCAAAAATGCTGTGTCCCCTAGTAAGTTTATTTACCAGCTGCTTGTGAGAGTTTTTGTTTATAACATCTACAAAATTTGGGACATATCTTGCATTACAGGTATGGGTGTTTATTGAAGGATTAGTTAAAGTCACCTAAAATAATGGATTTTTTGCCAAAAGGATGATCATTTAGAACACTGAAATGTTTTCTATTAGCATCAGGGGATGAAAGAGGTGTTGTGTAAGAAATTATTAATTGATAATTTAATCCTATTTATAGTGGTCATTATTTCAATGAGGTCAATCTATGGGTCACTAGGGATCTTCCTGGAGGTAATTTTTGCGTGACAAATATGGTGATTCTCCCTTAGTTGACATCAGCCTTTAAGACATGAAAAGCACAAATCCCAGGAATAGAGGGAGTGCTCTCTTTGCATTTCAACCAAGTCTCAATACCTGTGCAGATATGCATGCTTTTCAAATGCAGGAGTGGCTCAAGATCAGGCAATTTTTTGATTAGACATCTGTCAAAGATGAGATCCACTGTCATGTGATCCAGTTTCAAAACTGATATGATAATCATATTGCAATGTCTATCACATGGATTCTGCCTAAAAAATGGTACTGGTGGTAACAAAGGCTTAGCAAGGAAATACTTTGAATGAGAGGTGCAAACCATCTTTAGAGAAGTGAGCCAGACTTTCAAGGATCTCGTCTTGTGCTGGCACAAATCACGTATGAGTCTGTGACTTTGTAACAAGGTGAGTTAAGTGCTGGTTTTGTTATCTAAAGCTTCTGAGTTGTCTTTGTAACATGGTGAGTCAAGTGCTGGTTTTATTATTTAAAGCTTCTGAATTGGAGCCTAGCTTTGGTAGCGCATTCCTTTTTTGTGAGGTTTGGGGGTTGGCATAATCGCAGATACAGTGCAAAGGTTTGAATCTTACCTCTGAAGGAATTTGGCTAGGCTTAAAATGGTTTGCAAGGACAGCTAGCCTAGGACATACCTATGAACTTATACAGAATCCCCTTGGAATAACACCAAGTATTAACCAATTAATGAAATCTATTATCTTCATCAGATATAGGGATCATTCAAGGTAAAAGGGGGATTCCACTCAGGACCAGTGTCTTACCTGCAATTGTAATACAGATGGAAAATTCTGACATGTCTCTATATGTCCATCAGGGTTTTGTGTCTCAAGTTGTTCACACTTGCATGCACCACGTCCATGTTAGTGCTGTATTTGTCAGATATTAGGGTTATTGAAGATCTTGTAATGACTCTAACCTTTTATCCTGAAAGATAACTTACTGTAGCCCCATGCTTGTCCAGCATTGTGTGACTAATCAGTATGCAGAAAATAGAGTCACATATGTCTAAAACATTTCAGTTCTTGCTGTGGTTCAGAGTGGTACCTTTAGATTTTTTTGCTTAGGATAACTATTTATGGTATGTATGCATGAGCTGGACATGTGGCCTGATTTTTGCTAAGACTTAATCTTATTTCTAGAAGGCTTTGAGACTGGTTTCTTTATAGCCTCAGCATTCAAATTTTTGATGTGATTGATGAAGGATTTTGGTGGATGTATATGAAGCTCACAAGACAAGTTTTAGGTGAGAGGAAAGCCTCCAGATTAATTAAGTATTTACACTTCATAAAGAGGTCATTAATAGGGTTGATAATAACTTCATTAGCTGAAAGCATATGGATGTTAATACACTGTCTTAAGAAACCCAGTGATACAAAGGCTGGCAACAGATGTGCAAAGAGAATTTATGGAAGTAGGCAGTCCCAATTTTTCCCATCTAGTGTTATAACCTCATGTTTCATTGATTTTAAAGCTTCATTAAAGAGTTCAACATGCCCATCTATTTGAGGCTGATATACAGAAATGCTTAGCTGTTTCACTTTACAAAATTGACTCTGGGCATGAATGGGATGCCTTGCTCAGTAAGGATTTCTTATGGAGTTTTTAATCTGTAAAAGAGTAGTGCTATTTTTTTTTTTTTTTTTGCTAGGGACTTTGCATTAACTCTTTTTGTGGAGGTATTGCCTTGGGATGTTTTGCTCCATAACTAATAATTGGCATGATATACTGGCATCCTTTATTCAATGTGTAAGTGGACCCACAGTCTCCCCTGTTACTCTCTCAAATGAGACATCAACAATAGGTAAGAGCATTAAGAGCTACTGACAGGCAGAAACTGAGAAGTATTCACTACACAACAAAAGAAACTACTGATATGGCCAGTAACAGAGAGCAATACAGTTAGGAAATGATCAAAAGCAGTGGTCAAGGAGCTCTTAAATGGTGTTAGGGGCGGTTCTTTAACATTCTTGCCACACTGCACAAAGTCTGGGCATGTTCTTCATAAAACCAGGCCAATAAAACAAGCTAAAATCCTACCCTTTGTCATAGCCATTCCTAAATGATCATTCAATTGAGACTCTGTGCTAACTTCATCACAAATGTTTAGAAAGATATTGGAAATAATAATATGTTAGTTTCTGATCTTTGTTTTTGGTTACCCTATATAACAAATAATTTCTAATTTGGAGACATATGTTCTCTTATTTTTTTCAGTCTGTTTTACTATATTTTCTTTAGCTGTACTTAGTGTATTTTCTTCATAATGAGCCTTCTTGAAATTTGCATTGTGTATCTGAAGGTTGGCCACATTCAGATTTTCTTAATTCTTAATAAGCTTTCTTGAAATTGTCATTGTTTATTGGAAGATCAGCCATGTCAGCATTACTTTCACCAGTACCCTAATATAAAGTAGAGATTGTGGGAACTTTTGTAAATGCAGGTGCAGATTTTTCCCCTTCATCTAGTTCACCTATTATTAAAAGACATTCGTAAAAGTAATTTTGTTCCACCAGGGGGATCAGCAGTTACTGTTTTTCTACTACAGTATTTGTCTTGCTTTCTTTATTCTTAGAGCCATTTCTGCCCCTATTTGTGACTGACAGACTTCTTTGGTGTAGCAGGACGAAACTTAAGACTGTGCTTAAGTTTCCTTTCTCATTTTCTTAGTTATGACATTCATCTGTCTTTCCTCCAGTTTCTACAAGCAGTCACCTTGGTGTTTTTTTTTTAAATTATGGACTCTTCTGTTAGTTTTGACACTGACATCTTGTCAGTCTCTATTCTGACCTCTTTTAATATTTTAACAACTGGTATTTTTGACAAGACTGAGTCACAGATTTTCCTATCCGTCACACAGAAACACATCTTACTTTCTATGTGCATTCTAATTCCATACTTTTTAAACTGAAGTTATGTATTTATGGCTATGTATCTGGCTGAATGCTTCCTCTGTAACTTTTTCATACTTCTTTGAATAAAGAATGTTATGGCTAGTAATTACATCATATGTTAAATTAGCCAAAAGAGATACTTAGTCTGATTATCTGCTTACTAGTTATTTTATGTTTACATACAAATTGTGATTTAACTAGTGCAAACACACTCCCTGAGTCCAGCAATTCATTTATCGTGTTTCCCTCTACAACAATATGTTATTGAACACATTTAATAACACCAATGTGAAAAAAAATCAGAATTCAAACTTTTGTAATTAAAAGTTCAGAATTAAGACAATCCATAGGCATGCTTTCCTGTTTAGCTTGCTGACTGGCCTTACCAGTTTTTACATATGTAGTATTTCTGTAAGTAACTGCTGTATTTTTCAGGTGCCCTTTTCTAGATTATTATAACAAACTAGTTCAGATGGCAATGTATTTTTCTTGTTTGCAGACAGAGGAATATACTTAGGAAAATGTTCAATATTAGCTCTTGATGCATTCAATTCTGACTAATAGTTTATTATGTCAGATAATAGCAAACATTATACTGCAACCACTAGCTGCTCAGAAGGCTTACATCACATACATATACATCTTGCTGTTTTGGTCTTTATTTGATGAAAATTCGCAGTCACACCTAATGGTATGGCTATCAGGCTTTCTGTAAGTTGAGTGTTTCCAGAGAATGCCCAAATTATCCAATTATTTTGTACTACTGACTCCATAACAAAGACACATGTCATGTCTATTAACTATGCATTGCATTATTGCTATTTTTCATCTAATTTAGTTTGTAGGTGAAGTAAAATAACTTATGATGTCATGCTTCATGTGCACACCAGTTATGTGTGAAAAAGATGTCAGTAATGGAAACCTTCCTGCTAATTTCTACATTTCAGCTATTGCAGTGCTAGCAAAGGCTGTGAGAGGGTAGGTTATGATATTAGGTAATATCTGATGACATACAATGATCTGTCCTCAGAGAATATGCAGTCATGATCTGCTACAGTGTATTGTTAAGAAACAGTAAAAATGAACTCATGCCAGACACCCACTGAGAAGAAACAAGATTCTGCTGACATAGGTAATGTTTCTCTTATGAATATGAAATCATTGTTTTTCCTTTGAGTGTGATTGCATATTTTGGGATAAAATAAGACTGGTTTTATAAGCACTGACACCATTCAATATTAGGATGCCCCAATTTGGAGAACATATTTTTTGTTTTACCAAATTATGTGATTTCCATTTTTTAATGATTTTTTTCCTTATATTATAGGCATGTAAAGTCAAATTTACTTTGGATTTATAATTGTTGAAAGTGGAAGATGTTGGGTATTGGTTATGCAACACATTTGTGCAGCAAGAAAAGAGAACAAGGAACAATTACTTGCAGAAATGAGGAGGAAGAAATCTTCATTAGCAAGGATTGTTTTTTTTGGATTAGAGCTGTACAAAGATGGAATTTGTTGCTAGTAATTAGACAGGTGAAATATTCACACTTTTGAAAATAAATTGACAACAGTGTCCGTGCTGGAGAAAGCTGTGGGTTATAGTCATATACTCGATAGATGGATTCTTAACACTGCAGTGCAGAATAAAAGGAGTGCAGTGGTCCTGAGTGTGTCATCCTATGAATAAGATGTTAAATTGAGTCCTACCTGCTTGAGTTGATGGTAGCATAGGTGGACGTAAAAGATCTCACTGCACCTATAAAAAATAATAGGGGGTCTTTATCTAAAAACATTAGTTACAATAATATTTACAAACTTACATATTTACAATTTATGCAGTGTACAATTTTCCATGCCTTTCTGTTATTTTCATACAATCAGGTTGGGAGGGTGGCTTAATGGCTAAGGTGTTTGCCTTACAAACACATGGTGCAGGGCTTTAGTGTCACAAGGGATAATTGGCTAGGCATAAAATGGCTCGTGCTAGCTTAGTACTAAACTATGAACATATGATTTGGGATTGGGAGGGTGGCCCAATGGTTAAGGTGTTTGCTTTACAAACACAAGGTGCTGGGTTTGAGTCTCACAAGAGATAATAGGCTAGGCTTAAAATGGTTCTCAAGGGCAGTTAGCTTACTACTAATGTATGAACCTATGAATCATAAATATCCTACCTGTCATTAGTATAAGCATCTATCTCTTTTTTCCTTAAAATTACTGCTAGTCTAGCATCTATCTCTTTTTTCCTTAAAATTACTGCTAGTCTACATTTGCAATTAAACACAATTTCATTTATTCTTTCATCCCAAATACTCCACATAATCTAAAATAATATTTTACAAACATATTCCTTATTTTTATGGTTATAATATCCATATAAAATCATATTGATATTTATTTCCTTTCCTTCTTTTATATTTTCAAAGAACTTTTCTTTACATAATTTTCCCCACAAGTTTGCAACTCTTGTTCATTGTAAGAAAACATGTTCTGTAATGTCTTCTTTACTACAATATATATAAAAATGTTCACTGATTTTTATATGGCATATTTCCTTTTACTGGTAATTTATTAATCATTAATCTTTATAAAAAAATCTTGACATTCTAACTGCTTATTACATCATACATTTTCTACTTTTATGGCTTTAACTTTTTCATTCACTAGCCCAGTCCAAGGATTAACATAATAATATTATATTGTGATAGTTTACACTGTACCTTCCTGTCTTTTTCTTCTTCAGTTTTTATTTTCCATAAAATATTTTTTTCTTGATAACATTACATTTCTTCATTTAAATGTACTTTTCCTCTTTTGAAATTTTTAAGATATCCCAAATGCCTTTCATATTTGTACATTAGTAAATTTACTAACTGTAGGCATGAGTGCGTGCGTGTGTGTGCCTTCTGTGGAAGGTTGGGGACCAGGCTGGCAACTCAACACCATAAAAACTCCACTACCAATCATGAGCGGAGAGGTGATCCACTGTGGTGATCCCTAACTGGGAAAAGCTGAAAGAAGAAGACGATCCAAAACAAAACCTTGTACAATTTCAAAAAAACAGCATAAACACCTGGGTTTAATAATCCTAAACCTCCATAATCCTTGTCCATATATAAGACTCCTGTCTTCACTGGATTCAGTCTTGAACCACATGTAAAAGAAAAAAGTACTTGCAATATCTCTTTTTCATAGATTGTTGGCATCAAATGGACACTAGCTAAACATGCAATCTTTGCCTGTATAACTGAATTATTGAAATAAACATTTTTAATTAAGTGATAGCTTGCATTTTTTATTTATTTATTTTATTTTACATTTGTTGACTGGGAAAGTCTGACTGGACACATGTCCATTTTCAGTGGAGGCCCGGGGAGAAAAGCTCCAGTTACATAAGAGGTACATTAATGAACAAGTTAATACAAATGGTGGAATACACATACAAAAACAGGGACATGTTTCCTGAAAAACAACAAGGCTCCATTATTTCATCTATTATCCTATTCCGTTGTTCCTCACTTACATTTTTATCCCCCAAATCTTATTTCTAACATATTTTTATCCCCAAATCTTATTTCTAACATATAGATTTCTTTCATCAAAAAAGATACTTCTACAACCTTTACTATATCACTCAGTACTTTACTTTGTTCTTTATTTAAAGTCATGCTGATTATATTTAAACATTGATATATATATATATATATATATATATATATATATATATATATATATATATAAAACATATAAATTCCTTTATCCAGACTTTGTTTCTTTTAGTAAATATAGTATCATCTGTATAAGTATACATAACTGGAATTTTTTCCCTTCTTTAGTAATATACGTAACACATTCCATATAAAAATGTACGCCTCTGGCTAATACATTAATAAATTCAGCAAATAATATGCTACTAATAGGACACCCCTGATGCATGCCATTTCTTATATATGTTTCTTTGACTATCCATTCACTAAAATACTTACATTATTTTTATTATATGTAGAACAACATACATTCTTAATTTTCTTACTAATGTTATACTTTTCCATAATTGTCCACAAGTTCATGTTGTACTGAATCAAATGCTTTATTTAAATCTCTTATCAAAGTGTTGGTTTCATCAATCCTGTTTATAATGTCATCCACATTTTCCCTTACTATAAATAATAATTCCTGGCATCCTTTCTCTTTAAACTATATATTCTGTCTTCCATAATACTTTTCATTTTACTTTCCATTCTTTTCTGAATTATTTTCATAAAAATCTTATTGTTCAATACTATAGATCTCCAATTTTAAGTTTTATTTTTATTTTCCTTTTCCCATGCAAATTTAAGACTGACACTGCATAAATTTTAAACAAAAAGCCTTCATTTAACCACACACTCATAATTGTAAGTGTTTCTTTTTTCTGCCAGTCCATAAAGTTCTTATAAAATTGGTATCCTACTTCATCTGGTCCTGAAATGATTGAAATTTAACTTGTTTAAGTACATTATCTCATTTATATGAGGGTTTTGTTTTCCAATTTTTTATCCTATTGTTCTGTTAATTTTTTACATGTCATTTTTTTGGCACTTTCTTTCTATCTTGAAACATTTTCTTTACATAATGTATTGTGATATTCATAATTTGCTCCGGAGATCTTCTCTATCATTTTTCATTTCTCTCATTATAATGGCATTTTCTTTAATTCTGCTACTCAAGTAAGCTGATATCTCCTCTCTTTTATCTTGTAATATCTTTTTTTAAATAATAATTATTTAATTATCTCTCGATTCCTTTTTTAAATTTGTTATTCTACACATAATATTCTCTCTTTGTTTCCAAATATCCTTTGTGCACATTGTTTTATAATTTTTTCTGCTTTTCTTATATCTGACTGCCATTCTAAAAACATTTTTATATATTTTTAAAGCTAACCACCACTCAGGCCAGGTTTTATAACACACCCTAGTGGAAATGTGAGCTTTCCATAACTACATGCATATTTTCTTTCCATTTTCATCTCATAATTTCTAATTTATTCTTTTTATTCTTTTTCCCAATCAGATATACTTTTATTTTATTGTATTCTAGCCATATGGTTGAGTGATTTGAAAAGCCTGTTACAATTGTGTCTCCTTTAGCTATATTTAAAGCTTGTGATATAGTAAAATAATCTAAAATAATCTGTTTCCATCTTATATATACCTTGATTAAACATCCACAAATTATATATTTATTTATTTATTTGACATTTGTTGACTGGGAAAGTCTGACTGGGTCTAGAACCCATTTTCAGCAGAGGGCCAGAGAGAAAAGCTCCACAAGGTAAATATATTTGACAAAAAAATAAGATACAATGATTATTACATTTACATGTAGGCATGTAACTTACAAAATTACAAGGTAGTTCTATTGACATATTAGCAGTTGGTATTCATTTACAACAGTAATGTTTTACAATCAAGAAATACATGCATACATACATACATATATACATATGTTGATACAGTTAGTTTATCTAATTACAATTCATTTTGTGAGGCTAAGTGTACACATTTACAATGATGGTTGGTGTAGTCTGAAAGAGCTCTATGAGGACTTTAAGGTAGACTGTAGGTATACTTTGGAAAGAAGAGGCTAAAAGAAAGCAAAGCTAGTTAGTATACATTAGTAAGACTAGCAGCTAAATAGCAAAGAGGAAAGGGGAATTTAGTATTTGTGGTTGGAATTCAATAGATTGGGGTGCTGAGTCCTTTGGGGGCAGATGGGGAAAAAGACGATACGGTATAGTAGATAAAGGAAAAGAAAAAAGAAAATGGGGGAGAGGCTGGGGGAAGGAAGGAGGAGAGTATAGGATAGTTAAGGCAGTTAACGAGTATGAAAGAAGGGGCTAGGTTGATTGGGACATGGGGTTTTCTGGGTCGTTTTGGAAGAGGTGCAGATGCTTGTATCTTGGAGGTGACTTTTTAGCTTGATTTTAAAATTTTTGTGGTTTATAATTCCTGTGATGCTGGTTTGTAAGCATTCTAGAGTTTTGCTACAGTGTAGGAATATAGACACTGACCAGCTTTTTATTTGGTCTATGTAGGGTTACTAGTTGTTTGTCTTCAGAACAGAGTGTTCTGGTGGGTATGTAGGTTTAGAGGAGTGAGTTGAGTGCTAGCCAGTTATTGGTTTGATATATTATTTTGTGTGCCAAATTGAGTTGTAGGTGGTCTAAGAGGTGTGGAAGTTTGAGCCAGTTGAGGGTATTCAGAGCTGTACAGTGGTGTGTGTAATGGGGTGCATTTGTAGTGAATTTAGCAATTTTATTGTAGCAGGATTCCAGTTGGTCTTTTAGGGTAATCTGAATGCTTATCAAAGAGGAGGCACTATAGAGAAGAGAAGGGAGCAGGTAAGTATTGGCCAGGGTGGTTCTGGTGATTGAGTTCATGAATTTTTATGTGCTGGTATAACATTCCTAGCTTGCAGTAGGTTTTTTGATTGCATTGTGAATATGCAAATAAAAAGAGAGCATATTGTCTATGGTTACTCCTAGCAGTTTGGCTTGGAAAACAACTTCTAGTAGAGCATTATAGGTTCATAGGTTCATAGGTTCATACTAGGCTATCTGCCCTAGGGCATTTATAAGCCTAGCCAGAGTATGTTTGGCTTTCACCACCCATTTTAAATTAATTTTGCTATGCCCTTTTTCGAGGTTAGTATACTATGCCTCTGTCTAACAGTGACACAGAAGTGATACCCGGGGTAAACCTACGATCTCCCATCCATTCATCAAGATTCCTCTTGAAGAGAGTCAATGAGGGACTCTGCCTAACCTGGACTGGGATTTTATTCCAGAGTGAAGGGAGCCTCTGGGTTATGAATCTGTCCCTTCAGCATGTCCTATTTATTTCAGTGCTGAGGTTCAAGTCTCTCAAGTGTGTAGCTCGATGGGATTTGGATTTTATGAGGTGCAGCATGTCCCTTAATTCCGGGTTGGACATGGCTTTATATGTCAGGCACAGGTCACCTCTGAGCAGGCGGTATGCCACTGAGTAGAGCTGGAGTTTCTTTAACCGGGCAGCATATGGCATCTGTTTGAGCCCTTTGATCCTCTTGGTGAGGTACTTTTGGGGTCTTTCCAGTTGCTGCAGGTGTTTGGTAAGGTACATCCCAAAAGGGGCATTGTACTCAATTATGGGCCTGATGAGGGATGAGTAAAGAGGCACAATGACCTCCCGTAATCTAGATGTGAATCCCTTCATGATTAGGTGGGCTATATAAAATGTTTTTCTAACCACTTTGGCCACGTGGTTGTCAAATGAGAGATTGCTATCAAATTGGGTCCCCAGGTCCCTAATTACTTCTTCTGTACTTAATGGATTACCACCTATGTGGTAATTTGTGGGCACTTTGTTTTTGCCAAAGGGAATGACTATACACTTTTTGGCGTTTAGCTTGAGGTCATGGCTCTGGCACCAGTTGTCTGTTTCTATGAGGCCCTTTTGGAGGATGCTTGTGTCGGCTGAAGAGTCGATTATGGCACCCAGCTTGCAGTCATCTGTGAACTTGGTCAACCACAGTCCTTCTGTGTTGGCTTGTACCTCCGAGAAATATATACCAAACAAGAGAGGTCCCAGGACTGAGCCTTGTGGGATGCCACTTGTAACTGGTTTGGAGTCTGACATGGCTCCAGCAATTCTAACCATGTGAATTCTGTCCTTGAGCCAGTTTGCAACCCATCTAGTGACAGAGGAGCTTATATTTAAGCTGGTGAGCTTATCTATAATGACTAAGTAGGGTATTGTATCGAAGGCTTTTGCGAGGCCCAGGTAGGCTGTGTGGACCACCTTCCCTTCGTCAATGGCCTTGGTGACTGTTTCAAAGAAGTCGACCAGGTTTAAGAGGCAGGATTTGCCTTAACAAAGCTGAACTGGGTAGGATCCAGTGTCTGTAGGTCCCCAATATCTTTATTTATGAGGTCCATGATGATCCTTTCTATAGCTTTGCAGACCAAGCTAGTCAGGCTTATGGGGCGATAGTTTCCAGGGTCCATTGAGGCACCACCTTTGTGGAGAGGGACCACTGTTGCTGTACGCCACTCTTTGGGTACATATCCTGTAGTAAGGCCGAGATTGAACAGTAGTTTTATGTTTAGGTTTAGCTCTTCTTGGAGTTCATGTAGGAAGCAGCCCGGGACACCATCTGGTCCCATTGATGCTGTGTTTTTTGCTTTGGAGAGGGCGGCTCTTACCTGAGCATCTGAGATGTCAGGGGGGCAGCACTCTGCTGGGATAGATATTTGCCCTTTTGGTGGGGAGGAGGGGGAGTTTGCGCTGAACCTGTCAGCTAGGATGTTGGCAATGTCTGTGGGTTCGGTGTATTTTTTGTCATTTTGGACTAATTCTGAGCATATCTGGGAATTCCCACCCAGGTTCCTAACATAACTAAAGAAAGCCTTGTGATTATCCTTAGTGTCCTGTGCAATTTTTCTCTCGAAGCTGGCCTTAGACGATTTTATGAGTGCCCTTAGTTTTTTGCTAATACTGATCAGAGATGCCTTCCCTTTTTGGGATTTTGCTCTATCATGTAGTAGCTTCCTCCTTCTATTGTATAGTTTGTTTATGGCTGGGGTCCACCAGACAGGATGTCTGCCTTTGGAGGATTGGGTCTTGGTTTTATTTGGGATTGCATGATCCATGCATTCCTGAAGGTGTTCATAGAATGCATTTATAAAGGATTCTGCGGTCTGGGCCATATTTTCCACAGGCCCCGGGGCTTTGAAGGATTCCACCTTGGTTTTGAGGAGTGTAAAATTTGCTTTAGAGAAGTTTTTCACTTTGGTTATCTGGGCAGGGGGTGGGGTCGGGATGTGAATATCCAGTGAGATCAGTTTATGGTCTGATCTTACCAGTGAGGGATACACTTCTGGTCTGGAGCATAGAGTCCCCATGTTGGTGATGATCAGGTCCAGTATGTTTTCCCCTCTTGTGGGAGTGGTAACAAGTTGTTCCATAGCATTTGAGTTTATGAATTCTAGGAACCTTTGGGCTAGGGTGTTGGAGCTAGAGTAATGCTCCCAGTCTATGTTTGGGTAGTTGAAGTCACCCAATATAATGGTGTTTGGAGAGACCTTCATATTTTCCAGTGTTCTCAGGAAGGCCGAGTGGGGTTCCTGGGTTTGGGAGGGTGGTTTGTAGCAGACTATAAACTGGAAGGCAGTTTTACCCACTGTTAGTTGCACATGGATAGTCTCTGATGCTTTTTGCTTTGCCACCAACCTGGAGGTGTGGGTATCGAATATCGATACTCCCCCTCCTTTTGTGGTTCGGTCCATGTTTTGGGGCCGAAAAGCATGGTATGAGGTATAACCTGGTAGTGCTGGGGTGCTCTCGGGAGCCCTGAACCAGGTTTCTGTTACTGCACAGATATCGATGTTCTCCATGCTAAGGAGAGTTTTGAGTGCGTGCATCTTGAGGTTTAGACTTCTGGTGTTGAGTAGCATTACTCTTAGTTTCTTATCCCTTGTGATACCTATGGAGGTGGGTTTGTCTTTTGAGCCTTGCCTAAAAAAGGCACTATGGGGTTAGCAAGAGCCTTTGCCAATATCTGAAAGCCCAGGGGTGACAGGTGCAAGCCATCCCTAGTGAAGCATCGTGGCTTGTTGAGCATATCATCCCAGGCTGACAGGCATTGGATCCCCTTTGAATGACACCAGTACTTAAGCCAATTGTTGAAATTGATCATCTTGTCTTCATATTGTTGCATCATTCTTGGTGAGGGTAAGATGCTACTCAAGGTCAGGGTTGTACCAGCCTGGGCTACATGCTCAGAGAGCTCCTCTATGTCTCTTTTCATGTAGCCCAGGGAGGTACGTCTCAGGTCATTCACACCAGCATGGACAATGACTGAGTCATATTTGTACTTGCATTGGAGTGACCTGAGTGCTTGTGTTATGTGGCGCATCCTGGCGCCCGACAGGCTGCTCACCGTGACCTTCTCCTTGTTCAGCCTGGTGAGCAGAGCGTCAGTGTGCCTAAGGATAGAGTCACCTATTACAAGTGCATCAGGTGTGTTGTTTAGCCTAGGGCTGTGACTGTTCGGTACACTGGCTTTGTGAGAAATGTGTTGTACGTGTTTTGTTTTGGGGTAGTGGTTGCTTGGGTGTCTGCTTTGGAGGTCTCTGCTGCTTAGACAGATCTTTACTTAGAGCCTCCGAGTATGTTTTTGTGTGATTATGTGTTTGGTTTGCTGTCATGGTAGGTCTATGTGAGACTGGAATTGTAGTGAGTGTGGTTTCCTTCTCCTTCTGACTGGTTATGCCAGTACTGAGTTGAGAGAGCTTAGCCTCTAGTTTGGCTATATGGTTGCATCTCTCTCATGTGTTGGAATTTGTTGGGAGGAGGAGAGGGTTGTCTGTGCACATGAGGCAGTTGTAACATTGCCTCAAGATTCCCAGATTCACCAGCTGGACCGGAGAGGAGATTGACAACTGACCTTTGGACATGCTAGAATAATATTGGGAATTCCTTTATAATTGAAAACAAGGGCCAATGGGGAGTGAGGGTGTAGTGCTTTTAATTTTTAGTGCTGACTTATATAACTGCTTTAGTGAGCAAGTGCCAGGTAACTTAAGTGCAATGTGTTACAGGTAACTTAAATGCAAAAACGACAAACAGTAACTTTCTTTCAAGTGAAACAAGGAAATAAGTACAGTAAGCAATGCAGATATCACTAGGGATCCACAGAAGCGCTGAGAAGCCGTGTTTTAGGTGGAATTAGCATTCCAGGGGAAATAACAAGCAAACAAACAACAAGCATACAAACAAAGCTAGATTCAGCAGTCCTGGATCTAGTCTATGCTAACAGCAAACAAGGTGTACCAATTTCAGTAAGAAACAGTTCAAATATGCAGGCACTATAAACCTTTAACCAGAAATTCCCAGCTCAGAAGGGAAGAGTCCAGCCTCTCCTCCCACAAGAGTGCAGACCGCAAACCTTCTTAATGTAAAATAACTGGCCTGAAGCCCAAGTGCATAAACCAGAACTAATACACTTTAAGAATAACAGACACTGAGCTCTCAATCAGCAGTTCCCAACTTAGAAGGATGAAAGCTACCTGTCCTGCCACCACAGTGCATGCCACAAACCTTCCTAATGTAAAACAACTAGTCTGAAGCCCAAGTGCTTAATCCAAAAGACTTAGAATGATAGCTACACTTTAATCAAGTTACTACCAAGCAGTAATAAATACAATTGAATAATTTAAAGAATGCCTGGATTAGTGCTCAAGTTATACAAACAAAGCTAGATTCAGCAGGCCTGGATCTAGTCTATGCTACAGCAAACAAGGTGTACCAATTTCAGTAAGAAGCAGTTCAGATATGCATGCACTATAAGCCTTTAACCAGAAATTCCCAGCTCAGAAGGGCAGAGTCCAGCCTCTCCTCCCACAAGAGTGCAGACCACGAACCCTCTTAATATAAAATAACTGGCCTGAAAGCCCAGGTGCTTAAACCAGAATTAATACACTTTTAGAATAACAGACACTGAGCCCTCAATCAGCAGTTCCCAACTTAGAAGGATGTAAGCTACCTGTTCTGTCACTACAGTGCAGACCACAAACCCTCTTAATGTAAAACAACTGCTCTGAAGCCCAAGTGTTTAAACTAAAAGGCTTAGAGTGAGTTACACCAAGCAGTAATAAATACAACTGAGTACTTTTAAGATGACGCAAAAGCAAAATAAAGTAGGAAGAAACACAAGTACAGTTTAAGCAGATTATTTTTTTTTTTTCAGAAAAGTAGCAAAAGCAGTAGTAAATACAATTCTCATGCAGTGCAAGCTGACACACTTGAATATGTAGCAATATTAGTCCACACACAGTTTGAAAAAATGCAATTAAATTAAAAAGGACTAAAAGCAAGTGCAGAAAGGGTTTATTAGGTGGAATGCGGTAAAGAGATGGGCCTGGGGGAGGGTCTTAGATCAAATCTACAGTGGAGCGGGCACTGCAAAAACCACCAAATTTAAACTACAACCGAGAACTGGGAGGGGGAGTGGGGAAAAACAGTTTCAACACAGATGTGAGGAATGTGCAAATTATAAAGCCAAAAATATATACTGTTCTCTATATATCTGCAGATCAGTAAGACAACAGATATCTAAGCAAACAATTTAGCTCTATAATACAGAATAATACAGAAAAATATACTCAGCTCTATATATTTGCAGATAGTTCTGTAAGGCTGTCTCTCAAACTAAGGTTCCAGTTTGAATGCTGTTTAGTGAAGACATCTTAAAGTCAGCTGAGAGGTTTTTAGGTGGGAAAAGAAGAAGTTTACTTTTATTTGGGTTCAGCAGGAGCTGAGCATTGTTTAGTCAGGTCTCTATGGAACTGAAGGCAGTTTGGGCTAGATGATGAAGGTGTTTTATGTTGTTGGTGGAGGAGATGATAGTAGAATCATCGACATATTGGATTAGGGAGCTTTGGTGGAAGGCAGAGTGAAGGTTATTGACAAAGATGTTAACAAGTTATGGTCCAAGAATGGACCCCTGCAGGACTCCAGTGCTGTTAGGTAGGTAGATTGAGAGGGTTCCCTGCCATTTCATGCACTGTTGTGTGCTTATTAGGGGAAAGACCAACGGTAGGGAGTTTTTGAAGTAATTTTGGATGGGAGACAATGTTGAAGTCATTGGATACATCACAAAATATTACTAATGTTAGTTGTGTGGCATCCCTGGCTCTGTTAACTGTGTCTGTGAAGGAGACTAGATCAGTAGTTGTGCTATGTGAAGGTTGGAAGCCATGTTGGGTGAGGGTAAATAAATTGTTTTCCAGGGTATGATTAAGTAGCTATGTATGTATGCATTTTTTTCTAGCAGTTTGGACAGGGGAGATAGTATAGCTGTGGGGCAGTAGTTGGCAATGTTGTTGCACTTACTGCCTTTGTGTAGGGAGGCTATTATTGATTTTTTTCCAGAGGGTGGGATGTAGGATTCTGAGATGGATCAGATGATGAGTATACTGACTGTATACGCTATGACATCTGTGGAATATTTTAAGAACTCTGGTGGGAGGTTGTCAGTGGTGGGAGAACATGGCTTTAGTTAAAGGAGTAACTTACATATGTCTTGGGTGGGTACAGGTTGGAGAGTAAGGAAAGGAAGATGTTGGTGAGTAATGGTTGTGTCCTGTGATAGATTGGAAGATGAGGACAGGTGTTTGGTAATAGTTAGGAAGGAGTTGGGATTGTGTAAGGGGAGAGAGTTTGTGGAGATGTTTGAAGGATTGACTAAATTGAATATGCTGTCTATGAAAGTGGAAATGTGTGTTAAAAGCTTCTGCTATTTGGGAAGAGGTTTTATTGGTGTCAGGGCATGGCTTATCTTTGGTTCCAGGAGTAAGTAGCTGAGAAATGGTATGTCAGAATTGTTTGGGTTGTCTTTGTGGGTGGTTAATTGGAGGGAGAAGCAGTGCTTCTTGTCATTGTTTACCTTTTTATTTTTTTTTTTTGCTTGTTTACGTAGCTGTTTATACTTTTCGTGATTTGGGTCATTTTTGTTTTTTTGCCATTCTTGCCAAGCATTGTCTCTTTTTACTAGCAGGTTTTTGTTGGCCTTGGTTAGCCATGGAGCATGATTAGTTTTTATTATTTTTGCGCAGAAGGGGGGCTAGGTTGTTAAGGGTATCAAGGAAGGTTTTGTTGAAGTGGCTGACATTATCTAATGGCAGGGATTTTAGAACAGACCAGTGTATCAGTTTTAGCATTGACTTAAATTAGTGCTGGCTGAAGTTAGACAAGTTGTGTGAGGTTTTATAGATGTGTATTTTGGTGGTATGGGATATGGATTTGTTGGTCTGGGTGAGTAGGTGGTCACGTAAATTATTTGGTAGGGTTTCGAAGTTGGTGTATTTGTGGGGATGTGAAACTTACATCCAATCAAGTGTGACTCGTTGGTCTTTATCTTTTGGAATTCTAGCTGTAGTAGTGATAAGTAGAGTAAAACCATGAAGGTTTGTGCTACTGATGGTGTAGTCAAAGTTTAGAGTTTGCCAGTTTATGTTGGTATCTCCCATGATGACTGTTTTATTAGATATGTTTTGGGAGATCCAGGAAAGGATGTTTTCTGGTATGGGTATGTTATTCCCTGATGGGATATAAAGTACTGCAATACATAGTTGTTTTCATTATTGAATTTTAAAGAGGCTAAGAGAATTTCAGCAGTACAAATGGTGGGAATGGGTTTGGGATATGGGAGTAGGGTAAGGGTGTTAGGATAGATTACGGCTACCCCTTCCCCTTTTCCTGTGTTCAGTCTGCTCTAATTATGTTGTAGCCTAGTTTGAGTAGTTCAGTGTCATTAATATGTGGTTTGAGCCATGTTTCTGTGAGTGCAAGTATATCAGGGGAGTGTTGGGTTAGCCATGTGTGGAGTTCTGTAGTTTTGTTGCAGATACTATGCAAGTTAAAAGTGATATTTAGGGGAAGATGTAGTGTTATAAAATGGACCAGGACTGGGATGGATGTTATCACATTGGGCTAGGTAGGAGTCTACTTTTGTGTGGTGTTTGAGGAGGATTCTTTTATTTAAATAGTTTAATTTTGTTATGGTGGAGGCTGTAGGTCTAGGGGAGTCCTGTAGAATTTTCAGTTTGGTGAATAAGACTATGCTAGAATTATACATAGTGGGTGATATATTACAGGAGGTATCAGTTTTTGTTTCCATTGAAGTATTTGATGTGGAGGATTTTTCTGCTATGTGGGGGTTTGGAGTTTAATGATCTAGAATATATAAGAAGAGTGAGGGATATGAAGGGAGGTGTGGAAAATGATAGTGAGACATGCTAGAAAGTTTAAAGGGTGGTGGAGATTGCAAAAAGTGGGTGTAAAGTATTAGGTGGGTGGTTGCTGTAGACTAATGAGGTAGGATATCAGAGCATAATGATTTGCTAAAGGATTAAAGAGTATCAGATATGGTTGAGACTAAATGAAAGTTTGTGATTGGATAAAGATTATAGATAGGGAGTGATTGGGTGAAAATATGTAGGGGAGGAGTTAGGTTTGGAATAAATGTAACTGATGGGGGTGGGTGGGAATGGGTGCATGGTAGGAAAGTGGAGTGAGCCTGAATGCAGTGAGGGTGAACAGAGCTGGGTTACTCCAGGTCTGAGCTGCTCATGAAAACAACAATAAGTAGATGTACAGCATTCAGGCAAATGGCTTTACAAGTAAGTTTGTAAAACTTTGCAGGAAATGAAGCTAAAGCAAAAACAAAGAAGAGGGAAGAGATATAAAGAATAGGGAAGTTTGAAATGGAGATGATGTGGGAGTGAGGTATAGGCTAAGCTGAGTATTAACAGGGAGTTAAAGTAGGGGAAAGTAGTCCCCGAAAAAGAAGACAGCAGCAGGATAGAGACTGCGAGAGACAACAATGGGAGGTGAGGGTTAAGGTAAATGAAGAAATGTCAGAGAGAGTGGGTGGGAGAGAGAGAGGGTGCAGAGTGACTACTGGATTAAAGATAGAATGTTAAAGCTTACTTAGTCCACAGGCTTGGTGGGCAAGCTAGTTAGGGGATTAAGCAAGAAGAGAGAAGACCATATAGGGGGGAAGAGATGTGAGAGTTCTGGTGATGTGCAGGACAGCATTTGGGAATTACACAGTTTACAGTTAGAAGGAAAAAAATAACAAATGTTATTTACTGAGGCAGATGAGCAGGCAGAAGTATTAGTTCAGAGTCTTAGCAATGCTCTTGGGTACAGGTGCAGTATATGTAGTAGATCTCTGGGTCTTAGAAAAGGCAGTATAATACAGTGGAGAGGACAGTTTCAAGGTGAATTACAAGGAGTTGCATCTAGAAAACAAAGGGGAGAATGAGAGATTAAGTGAAGGGGAAATGCAAGATTGAAGATTAAAGTGTATTACATTTATTTTCTTTTTTTTTTGTTTCCCTCTGAAATACTTTAACCATGTATGAGTTCCATGGATTACAGTTCTTTGTTTCCTCATACCCCCCCCCCCCCTCAAACAAAAACTTTCCAGAACAGATCTAGTCTAAAAAGTAATGTCACAAAATGTCTCTTTGTGGATAAGAATAAAAATGTTTGCCCTTTGAACCTTCTCTCTCAGTGGGACCATTAAATTATCCCAAAAGGCATACTTGTCCAGTTCTTTTTCATCTTTGTTCTGAATTCTTACCATGTATTTCCTTTGATTGTTGACATTTCCTTTCCTCTGTTCAACTCATCACTTTCCCTGCAGTTTCCTTAACAGTCTCAGCATATGATTTATTTTTCTGACAATCTTCTTGTAAAATGACTCCCAGTTCCTCTGAATGGATTTTGTCCATAATTTCACCATATGAGACATTTTTTCTACTCTCCAGCTTGTTCTGCAATGACAGTTCACCCAAAACATCACCCCACAACCCTCCCAACTAGAGGGTTGTAATAACACATCCATTGCTGTTTTGAGCATATTTTTTTTAGTGAAACATACAAAACTTTGCTGAAACAGCTCCTCAGAATCTTGTAGAGCCTCAAACTACACCATTGTTCATCTCTGTGTTATCTGCCATCTTGGATCACCCTGACTGCTGTTCTCATAGCTGCCACTGTGTTAGGAAAGGAAAAAATACTCTCCTAACAAAGAGCAGAAGTTCTACTATACCCTGGCTAAATTTCCCCTAGTAATGCAAGTATTGCCTTGGGTCTCCTCTGAAAAGAGGCCACTAGTCTTGTGGGACTAACCTGGTCAACAAAAGATTAATAAAATAAAACGTATGGAATGGGAATAGCACATATTGGACATTGCCTTTTTGGAGGAAGGCTGATATTGGTCTCCACTGAGTTCTAGAGCCTAACATTGAAATAACATTCACTAGCCAGTGTGCCTGCCATAAACTGGATCGATGGGCTACTGACCAGCTGACATGCAATTACCAAGCTTGACTTACCTGGGATAGCTGTGTTAAGTGAAAGATGGAAGTGGATGACATGATTGCAGGTAGGAGGCTAGACATCCTTTGTATCTAGGAGGCAAGATGAAAGGGCAGTACATCAAAGCCATTTAGCTTGGGGTCCGGAATCTACTACTCAGGGGGCGGACAAACTAGAAATGGTGTGGGAATTCTAGTGAGGGAGAGATTTGTGGAGATAATGAAGATTTTTATCAGAATTCATGATAGACTCATGGCCATCAGAGTCCATTGTAAGTTTAGGACAGTATTCATAATGTCAACCTATGTCCCACAACAGAGTTGTGATAATGAGGAAAAAAGTCCATTCGGATTGCAGTTTCAGGACCTACTAAATAAATTAGGACAATGCAAGCTGGTGTTGACATTGAGGGACCTAAATGCTCATATTGGGGTAGTTAGCCCTATCCGTATACGTGGTATCCTACAGGCTGCTGAGAGGTGATCTATGCCTGGCCTATAAAGCATCCTCAGCTCTCACTCTGATGAAGCTGTTGCACACCTGTCAAACAAATAGCATCAGAGTTAACCTATGCAGAGATCTAAACCTTACCTGGAACATGAGACATGCTGGAGAAACCATCATGTGTCTGAAAGACTATTCCTTCTTTGGAACAGGCTTCCCATTCATGTCAAACAGAGCTCTTCCCTAACCTAATTCAAGCATAATCTGCACCACTGGATGAATAATCAGAAATGTACCCCTCATCTGGCACCTATGACTATAACAGAATGGGGCTGCATGTAAATGCTTGACCACCAGTGGCCAAGTCTATATATGCTACATAGGCAGTCTTAGGATTTCAACCTGACAGAAACATTTAGGAAGAATAGCTAGGCTTAAAAAGGCCCTCAGGGGGATGTTAACCTAATAATCACCTATGATCTTATAAAGAAGGAGAGGTCATTCTGACTTTTGTCTGAAAAATTTCTTGATGGTGTCCAACACACGGTTCAGCAAGAGAAACAGTCATAAGATCACATACAAAAGTGGCCAACATGCAACTCAGGTAGACTTTCTCCTCATAAGGAAAGGGCAGTGGGGTAGAATCAGAGATTACAAAGTCATTCCCTGTGAAAAAGTTGGCCCACAGCATAAACCAGTGGTGGTCACAATCAGCTGTAAGCAGTGGTCAGAGAAGGCTCTAAAGTCAACAGAGACTAGGGTGAAGATATGGAAGTTGTCTGAAGTAAAAGTACATGAGTTCAAGGAAATACTCTAGCATCTCAAAAAGAAGAGGAAATAGGGGGAGCTGAAGAAGAATGGCAGCATCTCAAAACAGCATGTGTGAGCACTGCAGAACAAATATGTATCCAAACGAGACACAGAAATAAAGCACATAAGGAAAGCTGGTGGTGAAATGTAGAAGTCCATAAAGTTATCAAAATATAGAAGTATTGCAGGAAAAAGTGGCAGACAGAAAGTATGGACTAGGTTAAGAAGAAATATTGGTTAGTTAGCAAGCACGGTAACAGAGCATTCACAATAGCAAAGAAGGAAGCATCAGAGGTACTCTACTAGCTACTGGAAAATGACTCAGCAGATGGCTCAAGGAATCTCTATATGGTTGCAAAAGTGAAGACAAGAAGAATGTCATCAGACACCTTTCATAAGGAATGCCAGCAACAATCTGATCACTAGTGACAGGACATCAAAGGCAAATGGAAGGAGCACTTTTACCAGCTTCTGAATGAAAGAAACTCCATACAATCTGTACTACCTCAGAAACAGCCTACAATGAAAGAAAAACAAGACCCTCCCCACCCTAGAAGATGTAAGAACAGTACTAAGGAAAGTGAAGTCAGGGAAAGAAGTAGGCTCAGATGAGGTCACGACAAATATGATTTATATGTTAGGTGTGACAGAGAAGAAATGGCTCCAGAAGGTACTCAAAGCAGTATGGAGAGAAGGATGTATTCCAGATGACTGAAGAATAAGCATTCTAGTGACATTGTAGCAGAACAAAGGGAATATTCACTAGTGTGGGAACTATATAGTTATCAAACTCCAGTGACACTTCATGGATGTGCTTAAGAGGAGAATCAGTAAACAAATCTGCAGATTAGTAGGAGGATGTGAATAGTGGAGATACAGATCAGGATGCAGCACAACTGACCTGATATTTGCTGTGAAACACATAGCTGAGAAGAAGCTAGGATGAGGAAATTGTCCAACTGGACATTCATAAACTTGGATAAAGCATATAATAAGGTCCCAAGAAAGCTGATTTAAACAGTCCTGCAATGGTTTGAAGTCCCGACAATATTGGCAGAATTTGTGCAAGCTATATACAAGGACCCAATGGCACAAAAGGACCCAATGGCACAAGTACAAACAGTGTTTCCACTCACAGAGGGATTTCTAGTGGGAGTAGGAGTGCATCAGGTTCATCTCTGAGCCCACTGTTGTTCATACTGGTGGTGGACTACATTAGCAAATGGGTTGGAAGAGACAGATTAACAAAGCTATTATATGCAGGTGATGTGGCATTATAGGCAGACTCTAAGCAAGAAATTTAACAAACACTAGGGGAATGAAATGCAAAACTGAAGGTAGACATGGTGAAATAGAGTACAGATAAGACAGATGTAATGGCAAGAAATTGATGAAATCTGAAGAAGCTGAAAATTGAGACAGAAGGGACAATAGGGGAACAAGTTACCAGTTTCAGGTATCTGGGGGTGTGGAGGGTGGTTGAGGAGAAGAGAAATCTGAATGAAGAGGCCAAAGTTAGAATTAAAGGGGCTGCAGCCAACTAGCACAGAGTGTCAGGGGTAGTGTGTGACAGAGGAATGCCAAAGAAGCTGAAACATAAGGTGTACAAAACAGTGGTATAATCAGTAGTACAGAGTGGTACTAAAACCTGGGCAGTAAAGCCAGAGCAGCTGAGGAAGCTAGAGGTGATGGAGATGAAATGCCAGAGATGGGTGGTAGGATGCACACTGTAGGACAAAAGAAGAAATGAGGACATCACAACAGAAGCCCAAGTAACTCATGTTGCAGAGAAGGCCAAAGAAAACAGATTACAGTGGTTAGGTCACATATGGAAAGCAGAAGTCTATATATGGAGGAAAATTTGGGGCAGATAGAAAGAAGGCAAGAGGAAATGAGGGCATCCAGCAAAGAGACAGATTGATTGTGTGTGAGAGAAGAGCTGTAACAGGAAACCTAAAAAGGTGGGAGAATGGCACTGAATCGAGAAATGGTTACAAGTGATGCAACACCCTTACCCCCATTTGAAAAATGAGAAGAAACGGTTAACAATGATGATGGTAATGATAATGATGGTGATAATTCAAAATGCCCCCCCCCCCCCAAGTATCCAATTTCCTGCTTATTTTATTGGTCTGAGCAGATTCATCTACAAATTGCTCTTTCATTCAGTGCAATAATCCATGGTTTTGCACCATCAGTTTGTTCCGACTTCAGTTTATAGGTCTACACAAAATGGGCCTAAAGAAGAATGAATACAACACTGCACATGTAAACTATTGATATAGCCCACTGTTTTTTTTCTCTTGGATCTGATGGGACTGGCCTAGAACAACACAGAATTATGTTCATTTCTTGATACCGGGAATAACTGCTGTCCTGATTTTCTTTTCTGATTTTCAGCCACATTGCTGCCTGGAATTAAAACTTCCTCAAAGTCTTTTTATATTTGTGATGAAGCTATCAGTATCTCAAGTCCCACTGACGATAGTCAAATTATTTATTGACTTTTTCATCAACAAGCACTTGTTTAGGACAATAGTGGGAGTAATGTATTTTGCTATTGATTTGTACCTCAGTGCAATTGTATATCAGAAGTGAGTTATGACACTTCAACAAGTTATCATCAATTATCTATTCACATATATTGTTTTAGTGATGAATCCTGCATTTGATATTTGAAAACTGTCAAATACTTTAATTTTGTGGTATATTCACTTGCATGTGTAAATTTGTTATGAACATGCTTATGCCAAGTCAATATATTAGCTGTTACTTTTTTGAGGACTTTTCCTCCCCAAGCATCTAATAAAAATGACCTCTGTTCAGTCAGCCAACCTGGTGACTATCGCAATGAACATACAAACATCTGTACATACAAATATACATATATGATATACATACATGCACATTTCTCTGATCAGTAAATTATACTGAAAAATTGAAATACATTGAACTAAATTGCTTTCTTGCAAACGTCAGTTAGCATTTCACTGATTAAGCCAAAGCTAGCACTTTGATACTGTTGACTTAACTTCCTGCTTTGCGCACACATTTATGGTATCTCTGTATACAACTTTGGTATGCATGCCATCTTTTAGCTGCATTTAATCAATCTGCTGCTACAATTAAATCAACCCAGCAGTAGCATTTAAGTGACTGGCTCATTATGCAGGCACATGTCATCTGCAACAACTGCCTGAATACTGACATTACTTTGCAGAAGTTTCTACTTCATATTAAAAAGCCTAATTTGCTTTTAATCATCTGCCTAGCAGTTATATCCTGCTTGATTTACAATGCAGATTAGGTGCTTGTTAGAATCTGCTTCCCAGTCTAATTGAATTGAATGTATACATTAAGCAAACACATCCCTAATCCTTCAGGTGCTGTTTTTACAGTGATTAACATTTTTAAGTAATTTCTAAAGCAAGTATTCTCCCGGTTGCAGCTTGTAGTCTAAAGCTTTTCAGAGTTTTTGCTAAATGTTTTTATACAAATATATATCTAACATACGCTGACTTTTTTTTCTCAAAAAATTGAAATGTCGTATGGTTACTTGGTCTGATTTTTTATACAACATGAGATTAATTAAATACACCATAATACTAACTATCACTGCTTTTGGTCAGTTTTATGCTGAACGCTTTGTTATTGCCCATTTCTGTAGTCTCTTGCTGCGTAATGAACACTTCTCTATCTCTGTCTCACAATAATTCTTGATTGACTTGCTGCATTCATGTGTATGTGGTCATCTGCCCTCAGTGTAGAAGGCTCAAATCTCTACTTACTGCTTGGTGAATCAGTTTGAGACCACAGACTCATGTCAGACTCCCCACTGAGGAGAAACAACCTGTTGTAGCAAGAGATATGAGTCTTCATCATGCAGTCTCTCTGCCTTACCTGTGACCATAAATGAGTATTACATAGCAAGTGAAATAAAACAAATTTTTATAAACAGTAGCAGCATTTCAGAAAAATTCTATTAGATGAACCTGAGAAAATATGTCTGTAGGATTCATCAGCTACAAAACCCAATTGCCTTTTTAATATGCTTAAATAGCAAAAGCCTCTTATGTTAGGGTTGTAAGACTCATTACTCTGATGGAAATAAAGAATATTGGTATGGATTGTAGTAGGTATACCTTGCTGATGCTGAGTGTACAGAGATTTTTAATGGCCTGTTAAGATATAGGTTATGATATATAAACCCCATGGAGGAACCCAATATTTCTTATGCTGTACTGTACTATGTTGTAACATGTTATAAGAAAGTGTGGACTAGGTATCTGGCCATGGTAGTATAGGCCCTAGGACCAGATCACTTGTCTGAAAAACAAGGAATAAATAAAAGAGATAAGACATTATAAATTATTTCATGTATATTAAAGAGGATTGAATATTTTTATTAGTAGCCTAAGGCAGAAGCTTGATGTATACCTTTTACATACAGGATTCTGGCCCTAAAATCTTTCTGTTCTATATAACACATTGCTGTTCCTGGCTACTTCAGGATATCCACACATTGTAGAGAGGTGAAATGTAATTACTATTTTCAAGGCAAATGTAGTAATGAAAGTTGGCTTCCTACATTTTTATTTTGTGTGCTATTGTGACAATGTCAGTGAAATATTTTATGCTGATATTCCATTTGTTTTTCTGCAAACAGGTACGCTTCTTTAAAATGTTAGCATTTCAATACAGAACATGACTTGCATTTTGCTGTATAGTATATTCAACTGTCACATTGTTTTTACCAGTACAGGGACATGGATGTATAAAGCTCTGACTATGGTCCAGGTGACCCTGGTTTGATTAGCAGCTTTGGTGTCTGAGGCCTGGCAAGGAAGGACAGATGCGTCTGTCTTAGGTAGGAAGGTTCACACTTGGGCGCCTCATGATTGATCCATGGCAGAAGCTGTGCATATGCAGGGGTGCATTGTCTGAGTTAGTGCACAGGCAGGATGATATGCCCCCATGTCCCCAATGCACTTTCATTCATGGATTTCTACAGGGGAGCTCAGGGAAGGAAGTTAAGGCATAAAAGGAAACCCACTTCTTGGCAACAGTATGACACTGGACCAGGCATCTCAGTCTCCTTACTGACTCTGACACAAATCAGAGAAATTCCAGGTGATAAAGGAGAGCCCATTAAATCTGGTAGATGAGAAAAGACCCTAGGGGTAACTGATTATCAGCTGAGAGGAGAAAAAAAAGTTTTGAGCCCTTTGTACCATTTATCTTATGGAAAACTGAACTCCAAATGTCAATTTAATGATCATTTTTGGGTAATTGCTCTCTTTTATAATAGTAGCATAAATATAATTTGTGTTACTTTCACTTGCAGTTATATTGCAAATCTGTTTCAGGGGTAAATTCCTTATTAATAAGTAGACTATTGTGTGCAAAGTGCTGTCTTTAAAATGACTGCTCATTCTCCTGTAGTTCTTTGCTGCTAACTAAATGAACAACACAAATTTATTTGGTGTAATAGGCAGCAGACATGGTGACAATAATGTAATTATTGAAATAAAACATTTAAAAACAATACATTTAGTATATCATGGTTTACAGAGGCTTTTTATTTTATTTTTTATTTTTTTACATCTTAGACACACTTTGGAGAGCAAAAATCTTTTCAGTTTCAAATCTGAAAGTTTCAAGTTTTTTTTTTTTGAATAAACAGGTAAAATACAGAAATACACTGATACCTGTCTTAGGGATTATTCATCAGCTTTAATATACATAAGTTGCATACAGGTAGTAGAATGCTGCAGTACTCAGCGAAGCAGTGTTTTATTTAAACACTTTTATTGAATTATCATTTGTGACATAGGCAAATTTACATTTATACAAAAGTAATCAAATTGTATTAAACTGACATTAACTATTAGTTTCATTAATTTTGTATCCCAAAAAGATTTGAAACTTACTCAAAATATTCCACAACACTGTAGTATCTCTTTCTGGATTTGTCAGGCATAAAATAATGGGTCTATATTAGAACATCGAAGTTTCTAGCTTTCTAACTTTTATTGAATTATCATTTGTGATATAGGCAAATTTACATTTATACAAAAGTAATCAAATTGTATTAAACTGACATTAACAATTAGCTTCATTAATTTTGTATCCCAAAAAGATTTGAAACTTACTCAAAATATTCCACAACAATGTAGTATCTCTTTCTGGATTTGTCAGGCATAAAATAATGGGTCTATATTAGAACATCAAAGTTTCAGAACTTCGAATGTTCTAATATCGACCCATATTCAGAAACGCTGACAACATTGAACATTCAGAACAGCAAATTTTTTCCTAGGGAAAAATTCACTGTTCCGAAACACATACACACAACACAAGCACACCAAACAAATAGCAATCCACACACATACACCTAAAATCTTACATCTAACCCTACACTAAAGTGTACATACACCACTAATTATCCACTTACCTTAACCCAAACCCTAACCCTAAGGTCCATCACTATCGCACACTTACCTCACCGGCACCCTAGCCCTAACTCACCTACCCCGCCCTAACCCTTACGTCTACACAATCGCACACTTACCTGACCCGCGCCCTAACCCTAACTCACCTTACCCGCGCTAACCCTCACATCCACACAATCGCACACTTACCTGAACCTGACCCGTAACGTTACACCACAGCATTGAAAATAGCGAAGTGATAGAAATGGACAACCAAATTCTTTCCCTAGGAAAAAATTCAGTTTTCTGCAGCTTCGCTATTTTCAGCTTTCACTGAATAGGGGTCGATATTAGAACATTCAAAGTTGGGAAACTTCGATGTTCTAATATAGACCCTGAAATAACATCATCTGCAAATACAGCCAGCTTTTCTTGACTACCATACCAATTATATCCTTGAATTTCTGTCCCTTATTTTCTAGACAAAATTTGTTTTTCACAGGAACATGTGTATTTAATTGAAGGTCTTGGTATGCAAACAATAACTATTTCAGATCATGTGCCAATAATAACTAGAATAAAAATACAGGGTAATGATATAAAATGAGGCACTGGCACTTTCCCAGCTATGTGTTGAAAAGAGTGGAATTTAATGAATGGGTAGTGGAGATTATTCAGGAGCAATTTCCTTCTGAAAATATAGCTAGGGAGTGGGATAAAGTAAAGGTGGAGTTTAAAATAGGGTGGAAATAAAGGGAACTTTGGTTAAGGAGTATCAAGGATTATACAGACGGACTGAAAATGTTAAAGTATTGTAGAATATGGGGAATTTCATAGAACAAGAAGAGGATCAGCTGCAGAGTGCTAAGCAGAAAATAGGGGATTGCCTTGATAATATACATGAGTTTAGAAAGATAGCTGTTAAGCAACTGTTTTTTGATAATAAGACAAGAGCAGAAAGTTTTTAGCAAAATGACTCAGGCAACAGAAAATAGAAAGGACTGTCATCAAGCTTTGGGAGCCTATAACAATGAGGGTAACAGGAGATCCTGTAGAGGTATTAGAAATATTTCAGAAATTCTATGAAAGTCTGTATAAAGCAGAGAAGTATGGAAATCGAGAAAAGATACAAATGGAAATGTTAATGGAGGAATTCAATATGCCAAGGTTAGATGTAGATGAGGCTCAATTACTAACAGTTAGGCATAGGAGGAGATGAGATAAAACAGTGACATATAACCAATCTACAGGAAAGTCCCCAGGAATAGATGGTATTAATGTGGAAGTTTGGAAGCTAGGAGCAAAAAGACTAATAAAAGATCTGGAAGGTTTTGTTTAACAGTATTTTAAGAGGAGGAGAAGTACCAACATCCTGGAAGAAAGCAGTGATAACTATAATACCTACAGAGAGTAAAGATCCATCAAATCCAGCTTCATACAGGCCAATTTCAATACTAAACCATGATTATGAAGTGTTTACGTCTACAATGGCTAAAAGAATGACAAAAGTAATGCCAAAACTGATAGACATGGATCAATGTAGTTTTGTGGAGGGGAGGCAAATGTTTGACAACATTAACAGAACACTGATGATCCAGAGGGAAGCAGAATGTAAGAAGATACCATTGTTGTTGGTGGGTCTTGATGCAGAGAAAGCATTTGACAGAGTAAGCTGGGAATGTATGAGCAGGGTAATGGAAGCATTTGCATTTCCTGAAAAATACTAAGGTTTATTAGGAGGATATATGAGGGATCAAAGGTGAAAATTAAAGTGGGTGGGTTCCTCTCTGATAATTTCTGCTTGAGCAGAGGAACCAGGCAGGGGTGTTATCTTTCCTCTTTGTTATATGCATTATATTTAGAACAACTGGCAAAGCGAAGCAGTGGTTTGATTCATAGGTGGGGTGGATTTTTCTTGTCATCCATGTCCAAGGGGGCTTATAATGGTTGTTTTTATTAGTTTCAAATTGTTTATCCTAAGCATATTTATGTGAGTGTATTGGTAATCCTGTGAATATGTCTGTGTGTGTGTGTGTGTGTGTGTGTGTGTGTGTGTGTGTGTGTGTGTGTGTGTGTGTGTGTGTGTGTGTGTGTGTGTGTGTGTGTCCTTTAAGGGAACATCTAAGGGTACTTCTTTACCTTATTAGTCATTGATGAACATGATAGTTCTGGTTCCCCACAGTTTTAATTAGGATGAAGGAGTTATTGTAAAATGAATGAATGAATGAATGAATCAATCAATCAATCAATCAATCAATCAATCAATCAATCAATCAATCACTCAATCAAGCGCATTATGCAGGATCCTATCTATAATTAATGGACAATTATTTAATGCAGTTTTTCTTTTGTTTATCTGCCAAGGATCCAAGGTTATTCTGTTGTATATGCTTTCCAGAAAGCTTTATTGTTTCAGGCTGATCTATGGATAACCTTTTACATCAACACAACTTTGGTAGACACTGATGCCAGTCTTACTTTCTGTTTATATAATCATATCAGTTTAAGTACTAAACTTAATGATGAATCTCGTGATTTTATAACCTTCCGTGATACTAAAGCAGAACAGTGATTACCGTGTGGGTACAGATTATTTTATTATCACTGCACTCAAACTGCAGTCCATCTTTGTGCTGTTCTTTTAAATGAAGTATTTTGTTTTCACAAAACTGAACAGTGAAACAGACTGCAACTTTTGTTGCTACAGTCACACATTTTCATAAATTTATTTCAACTGCTGCATGTTTAAATGTGGCGGTATAGCTGGTGAGCACAACGTCTGTATTTCTTGGTTGTAGTACAAAGGACCTTAAATGAAGAGCTGCACAGAGTATGGAAGACTTGTGAGTACTGAAAAACAGAGAAGTATAATTTATGGGATAGTTTTAGATAGTTTGAGCTCTATCAAATGGATGTGTATGTCAGGTGTTTATACCGCTCAATCTCTCAGTGCAAGAAATCTGGGGAAACCTTGACAAAATGGGGGAACAAAGGTCCAAAAATAGGGACATATTTTAAATATTACTCTTATAAACTTAAAACTGTGGTGGTGGTGCTGCGGTAGAGTTGTCGCCTCACAGTAAGACGTTGTCCTGTTTGATTCCCAGCTAAAGGGTCTTCTGTGTGGAGACATGCATGAATGGGTGTACCTTCGCTGAAGGTTGTACGCCAGGGCTGGCAACTCAGTACGTAAAAATCTGCTGCCAATCATTAGCGGACAGGAGTTCCGCTGTGGTGACTCCTAACCATGAAAAGCCGAAAGATACAACAACTCTTATAAACTTAAAAATTTGCTAGAGTAACAGGGTTTGTTTTAGCATACATTTTTTGTAGGATTTGAACTCTGAAACTCAAAAGTATGTCATTATGTAGTGACTTCAGTTCTCAGATCACCCCAGTGATTTGTCTGAAAACCACAAATTTTATAAGGAACAGAACAAAAATATGAATCAAAAATCTGGGCATTCTGTGAAAATCTGTATAGTTGAGAGGCATGCATAAACAATGGCAACAGGCAAAAACTGGTTCAACAGAATAAAGGCAGGATGAAACAATGTTTAAATAAACAGCATTTAAGCATCAATTATTTCCAGGAATGGTGAAGGACGGAGTCACTATTTTCATCAAAGGGAAGGAAGGACCAAGAACAATATATGGGGCCTATATTATATGTTTGAAGTTTGAAAACTTCGAACGTTAAATAATCGAATTTAAATGTTCAAAGATGCAAACATCGAACATTTAACAAAAAAAAAAAAACGGAATTTACCTGACTAGTGCAGGCAGGGGGCAAGCCCCCCTGCACCTCCCATGTGGGGGGTGCTGAGCCCCCCACACCCCAGCTGTTTAAATATACCAACTTCGAGACTGCACTATAGTGCAGTAAAAGGAAGATTTCCCCTACTGCACTGTAGTGTGGTCTCAGAGTTGGTATATTTAAAGTGCAGGGGTGTGGGAGTTGGGGGGGTTTATTGGGACTTCCCCCTGCCTATGGCTGTTAGTTTTTTTTTTTTTTTTTTTTTTTTTACATATTAAGTTTTATAACTTCGAACATTTAAATTAGAAATTTTAACGTTCGAAGTTATAAAACTTAGAACATATGATATAGATCCCAATATATGAGGGGAATGCTAGATGAGAATATGGTGGTGCTGCGGTAGCGTTGTCGCCTCACAGTTAGACGTTGCCCATTCGATTCTCAGTTAGAGCATTTTCTGTGTAGCGACATGCATGAATGGGCATTCCTTCGTTGAAGGTTGTGCGTTAGGCCCGGCAAGCCAGTATGTAAAAATCTTCTGCCAATCATTAGCTGACCGGAGTTCCGCTGTGGTGACCCCTAACCGGGAAAAGCCAAAAGACACAAACAAACTGGTAGTGCGCATCCTACACTAAACCTGAAGCTACCTTAGCTGTTTTGCCTTCGCTGCCCAGCTTCCTCTGCCATGCAGAAGCAGTGGTTATACCACTGTTTTGTACATCTAACTCTTCAACTTCTTTGATATTCTTCTGTCATTTTATGCCAGCTGGCTGCAGCACATCTGACTGTAGGATTGATTTCCTCATGCAGACATCCTTTCTCTTCAAACACAGAGTATAGCTACTTGAAGCTGTTAACAAGTGGTCCTAAGTGCCCTTGTTTCTCTTCTTTCTCAGTTTTAAGCCTCTTCTGAGTTCACCAGTTTATCGTTATGACCACCGTATTATCTGTAATCAGTTTCATCCCATGTGCCATCAGTTTTGTATTCCCACCTCCTACAAATTGCTGAAATTCCTGGTAAGAATCCGCTTGTAATGCAACATTATCTATGTAAAGCAGCTTTGTCAGTCTGTCCCTCTGACCTGTGTGATAATATAATCCATCACCAGTATGAAGAGCAGTGGGCTCAGAGCTAAACCCTGATTAACACCCATTCCCACTGTGAACCCCTCTGTGAGTCCAAACACTGTTTGTACTTGTGTCACCGGGTCCTTATATATAGTCTGCACTAATTCTACCAAGGTACTTGGTATTTTTGTACCATTACAGGACTACACAAATCAGTTTTCTTGAGGCTTTGTCATATGTTTTGTCCAAGTCTAGAAATGCCCAGTCTGACTCTTTCATCATCTCCAGTTTCTTCTCCAGTATCTGTCTCACTTGCAGTGGCGGCTGTTAACTTCAAATTAATGGGGGGCTGCAGGAGACAACTGAGTGGGTGGGGCCAATGGGAAGGGGTGTGACCAACTAGAAAGCGGTGGTGCTATGCTCAAAGCCACAACAACTGGAACTTTAATTAAATACGCTGCCCTGAGTGCCAAACCGTCATTACGAGAGTCCAATCAAGACAAAATGAAGTGTAGAAGAAAAAAACATTTCAATGCATTGGCTACATGACAACTTACTTAATATCTAGATGGAAACACAAAGGTTGTGAGGCATGAAAAAATAAATTGCTTTTTAAATACATTACTGGAATGCCAGTCAAAATCAAGTATAAAAAAAAAACAAGCAACACTCAGCTCAAACCACTTCTCCTTGCACTGCAGTTTGAATTATAATTTATATTCAGCTTTATAAAATTACCAAGTAACATGCTGAAAGTAGCAGTCTCTGTGATACCCCCACTTGTAAAAATGTTTCTTATCCAAAAAAGACCTGCTGCCTGACAACAACTATTTACTTGTTTCATGGGGAACACATGATTAAAGTAAAAAATGAACAGGGAACAAGAAACAAGCTCAAGATAAATTGCTTAAGGGATTACTGCACAAGTTATGGACCACACATGATAGATTGGCATTCTGTTTAGTTTACAGGTAAGCCTGCAAAGATAACTGCAAGTCTCCAACAAATGTAATGAGCTTCTGAAAATACTGTAATCCTGTCCTTTATTTCAAATACTGTCATATGCATTTCAATACCTAAGGCTTATACGTTATCTAGTTACATAAATATTCGCTGCATGGCAACAATGAAAAGGCTTTCAATGTTGGTAATTCTTTAACAGTATGCTTATTAAAGCTTACTTGCATCTTACAATCTCCGACAAGCTTACCTGATGGTCAATAAAGCATTGCTACTTTAATACAGAGCAACAGGGCACTGCAACAGCATGCATTTTCTGAATAATAAGAAGCATAAATCAACAGTATAAAATATGACAGAAAACCAGAACATTCTGCAAAATCAAGGACAGATGAAAAGCCACAGTCATACCTGTGGTCTACCTTGGATGGGGGAATACTCTGCACTCTTGCACTGCATAACTGCTCCTTGTCTTGCTTGGACACATCCAGAGCCACTACAATGGGGAGTGGGGTGCAACAAGTAGGTCACAGTTTGAAATGTCTCTGGCTGACGGTGATGGCTCTGACACTCATACCTCTCAACCTCAGAGCAAGAAATCTGGACAAAGCCATACAAAGAAGTGGGACACAGGCCCAAAAATAAAGACAATGTTTAAATATTGCTCTTATAAACTTAGAAAGATAATAGGATAGTAGTAGGTCTTGCATTAGTATGAATTTTTGAAGGTATGAAGTCTGAAACTCAAATGTCTGCCATTATTTTCTAACTTCAGTCTTTAATGATTTGCTACTAATTTGCCAGAAAACCACAATTTTATGAAAAACAGACCAAAAATGTTATGCAAAAATATAAAATTGCCACACAATACAGCTGGGAACCTATCAAAGAAATGGCTCCTATTTAAAATTAGTACTATTAACTTGAGCAGCTGACAAAATAAGATCATCTACATGCATTTCTGAAATAAAAATAATCTATAACTCTGATCATTACAGTTATTTATAATTGTAAACCCTCCACGTTTTCTTCCAAAATTGCCATTTTTGCAGAGGGATTATTAGGGGGAGAGCAAAAATTTGAGCCAATATTGGGGACAGTTGAGAGGTTTTGATATTCCTAATTCTATAAAGCGATTTATTTGCACGTACCTCTTAACCTCTTAATGCAGGAAATCTGGACAAGGCCAAATATATCGGGGGAACATGCAATACTAAAAATTGCTCTTGTATAAACTTAAGACAGTTGATATAATAACAGGTCTTGCTTTAGCATGCATTTTTTTGAAGGTTATGATGTCTGAAACTCAATATCTGTCATTATTTAGTGACTTCATTCCTAAATGATTTGGCAGAAAACCACAAATTTTATGAGGAACAAACCAAAAATAAGAAGCAAAAATCTATTCATTCTGCAAAATTCTGGACAGTTGAGAGGTATAGTTCAGCCGGGGCTGTCTGAGTTTGCTTCCCTTCCCCCCTTCACAAAATCATGGTCGAATGGAGCATCCCCCTGCAGCCATTCCAATGTCCCATTCCTTGGTTATTTCACCCCATTTGCCATAAACACTGTAATGTGCATACTGCTTTACTTCTGTGATGATATGGATTTCATTTGAAAGTTTTATTTTATATTTTACAGCATAAACCCTAATAGATATCTGCTAAACAAAGCAATGGAGTCTCACAATGAAAATAGACTTAGCATTAAAACTTCTCTGCCCTTGAAACTCACATTCATTGAAACAGCATTGAAACCCACATTCAAAGAAAATACATTTTGCCAGTGGCAGATAAAGATTAACTTTGGGCTGTTTTCAAACCATAGGCCTCTTGAACATGAAACATACACATGCTCTTTGATACACCTTCCTGACTGTATTAAATTATATTCCTTGTACAATACAGTACAGTTGTTAGAAGACATTTTAAATGTATTGTTTTGAACATTTTTCCAGTAAACAATGAAACAAAATGCATGCACCAATAATGACAAAACTGCCCAGTTCAGAACATTTCCATCATAAAAGTCTACTCAAACTTCAACAGTCCACCAGTATCAGTAAATATGCACAATCTCTGAAGAAGTAAAAGTCATCTAAATAATTCCACATTAAAGAAATCTGTTAACTAATGAAGAGGTTACTGCTAGCAAACAACTTTATATGTCATTGTTTCATCTACAAATAAATTGCCTGTTGCCCTTGAGGAATAAATTGTTTATGTTGCATTAAAAAAATTATAATGCTAGTAATATCGCAATAGGGAATGAATGGCAAACTGAAAACAGGTTCATAGTTACTAGTACTAGGTATTTTCGCCAGAGGACTGCAGCATCCATCCCCTTTACAACAGAGTACAGTATCAGCAATGGATTTACCTTGGAGAGTAGAACCCACAGCCTTCTGCATCAAAAGCAAATACACTACCTGTGGTGCTATTTACAATGTAAGCAGACTCGGCATAAGCAGCATTAAACTTTTGTTCCCCTGCAGCTCTCAGCTCCTTGTAAAATCTACTCGACACTCAGCTGTATCTCTGAACTTTGCAGCACAAGAAATCTGGACAAAGCTAAAATTTATTTGGGGGGTGCAAAAGCCCAAAAACCAGGGACACATTTTAAACATTGCTTGTATAATGTTGGAAAGTTGCTAGAATAAAATGCTGAATTGCCATCATACATTTCACTGCCAAGTATTGAACCCAGGACCACGTGCAAAACAGCCAAAGCAACATACCACTATGCAAAATCATCTACTTTTCTGAAAGAAAGGAAGACTGAAACTTAAATGGCTACCCTTTAGTGAATTCAGTTCTCACCATAGCTGTCAACATCTTAGCACAAAACACCTGAACAAAGCCAATAATGGAGGAATACAGCCCCCAAACATATTCAGTGAGTTCAGTTATCAACATAGCTCTCAACCTTGGCACAAAAATCCTGGACGAAGCCAATAATGGGGGAATACAGTCCAAAAAATAGGGACAAATATCCACTGAGGACACCAGAGCAAGCTTACACAAACACAGGGAGGACATGCAGACTCCACACAGAAGGCACGCCAGCCAAGAATCAAACCAGACAACCCATAGCTGTTAGGCAACACTGCTACCACTGCACTATTGTTTGTGTTAAGTAACAAAAATACAGAAACCACAGATTTTATGAGGAACAGAACAAATATGAGGCAAACATCAGCAAATGTTTTAGAAATGGTGGTGGGTAGGAAATTCAGGCTCTTGTCACTTGGGCCCAAGGTACAGGGTTCAAGCCTTATTCTCTACCCCACCACCATGAAGCAACTGGGGCATTTCACACACACACACATGATCCTGTACTCTGCAGCAGCCCAACTGGTCCTCCATACTGGCCTGCGCATGCTGTGGTCTCCCGTGAGATGTGCCTGTGGGCAATGCAGTCCAGTGACCTTCCGATTTGTGCAGTCATCACCGCACAGATCTCTGGGTTGGAAGGGTGGAGTTTTTTGGAGCTCAGGAATGCCTGAGCATGCGTGCTTGGAGTTCTGGTCTGCCTAACACAGCAGTCAGGAACTAAGCATGCATGCACAGAGTCCAAGATATTTTTTTTATTTTTATATGTTCTACGGTGGGGGGAATGGGGACTTTATTTCATGCATTCTACAAGTGGGGGACTCATTTTACAGGTGTGGGGGGGCTGCAGTCCCGCAGTCCTATAGCACAAGCCGCCCCTGCTCACTTGAAACAAAGGGTCAGTTGCACTGCATTATGATTTGGTTTGAACTGCTCATCTTTCATATTAGTTTCTACTAATCTGTATGTTCATTTACCAATCACCCTCACCAGCAGTTTCATGCAGTGTGATAGGTTTGATACCTCTGAACTGGCTATAGTTGTGAATTTTCTGTTTGTTCTTGTACACTGGCACTAAGATTCCTACCCTCCAGTCATCTCAGGTGTGCCTTTCTCTAAATGCTTCGATAGATAAGAAACCATTTCTCCCCTAACAGGCCCAAGTAATATCTACAGTGACTTTATCTGAGCCTGTCATTTCCTATGACTTAATTTTTCTTAGTGCGTTTTTTACTTCTTCTACTGTGGGGTTCTTTTCTATCTTTCACTGCAGGTTGTGCACATGGCAGTACAGCTCCTGTGGTGTTTTCTTCATTCAGATGATTCTTGAAGTGCCTTTTTCATCTGCCTTTTATGTCTTCTGGATTGATAAGTAGATTGTTGCTGGCATCCCTTATGAATGGCATCTGACAACTATTTTCTTCATCCTTGTTGCCTAGCAACCTGAAGATGTCACATCAGAGTAAGTGGAAGCAGTTGTCAGACTAATGAACATGAATGCTAATTCTGGGAACAATGGTTTTGGATACAATTTTGCAATAGCTGGAGAAATGACTAGCAAAACTTTCCTGGGAATGGTGTTACAGGAATGGTTTATAGCAAGTTCATAGTTGGAGAGACTGCACAGGCATAATTAAATTACTTTGGGAAAGGTACATAAGAAAGGTAAGAGGAATTTATATAATTTAGTTCTTTTTAATATGGATTACAAAGACACTGTCACAAATTCTACAACCTAAGCTTAGCCATGTGATGGGGGAATACTGGATGAAGGCAATGTGAAACAGGGAGACTTGAAAGTGCAATATCAGTCTGCTGGATAACTACATGCCAATGTGGCAAGAAGGGGATGTGAATAAGTTAAATTAGCCATGTGCTATGCCTCAGAGTCTTAGTCTGGGACACAATATTGTGGTAGTGCAACTGAAATACATGTTCTACTGTACTCAGAGCATAGCAGTGAGACAGAATGCTCCAATCTATGGTGTTCCTCCATTGCCGCCCATGGTAGTAACAAGGGAGTTACTGCCATGTGTGTGCGTGTGTCTGTGTGTGTGTGTGTGTGTGTGTGTGTGTGTGTGTGTGTGTGTGTGTGTGTGCATGTGAGCATGAGTAACTGTTTGTGTAAAGAGTGGGCCTATTTCTAAATTTCTAAGTTTCAAAACTTCAGATTTCTTATGGTCAAGACCATAAGATCGAAGTTTTAAAACTTCGAACCATTTAAATGGAGATCGCCATATAACACAGAATGGGATATTTACCATTTTCTTCTCTGTGGGGCGATCTAGGATTTGGTATATTTAATTATCAGAGGGTGTGGGAGGGCAAAAATATAAAAAAATATTTTTTTTTGTTTTTATTTTTTTTATTTACATTTTGAAGTTAAAAAACTTTGACCTTATGGTCTCAACCATAAGAAATTCAAAGTTTTGAAACTTTGAAATTTAGAAGTAGACCCATACCTGCATGTATGTATATGTAAGTGTATGTACATCTGAGTATTGTGTGGGCTGGTACAGAGAACACTGATGCAGTTGTTTTAGTTGTGCAAGTGTTTCAATTCAGACCATACAAATGAGTCATCAATGTGTTTTTGTTCCATGTGGCTCTTGCGTGTCCTGGAATCATTAGCACCACCAAAGCATACATCACAGAACTAGTACACTACAGATCTAATGCTTCTCAATACCCTTGGTATATAAGAAGCATAACCCCCTCCTCCTGAATGCACTGAGGTGCCACATATGGACATGAATGCAGACACTTTGTGTGGATACAAAACACCCAACTTTCTCATCTTCACATCGTTAATGGTGAATTTGTCATCTACTAAACCACTCACATCATCTTCCACTAGGGTTTTTAGATCATGTGTGTTATAAACAACAGTTCACAAACATGACTTTCTTCTCCTCCTGCATCCATGAAGTGGCAATCTATCAGTAAAGCATACAAAAAGTAACTTTATTATTCAATAATGCAAAACTCCTGAAAGTTTGGCTTTCCTCTTCATGATATTTATGCAATAAATCTACTGTGTTATGCTACAATATTTAACCTAGCAGTTTTCAAAATGTTGATGGTCTTTTTGTTTTATGTAAATACAATGACACAAAAATGCAATTTCCTGATGTGTTTCTGAGTCACCACTGGTGGAATCCCAACAGGACATATGCAGTAGGATGCATGCTGTGTCCAAAAAGCCAGGAATAATCACATAGATCCTACCAAAAAAAGGAAGGCATAAATACATAACTGTTCCACAAGTGTTTGATCCCTAAAAGCATCACATGCCAACTGCTCACTGGCCAGTCCATGAATACTGTGCAACACGTCATTGTCTCACTACGGATGTTCAAATGATGACCACAGTGTCATCAAGTGTAAGGTGATTTTGCAGGGTATATCCCTTGTCCTAAGCAGGAGACCTGTGCAGTTTAGGGAGCATCGCCTGGGCTACATTCCTGAAAATCATATTGAGTACATCTGAACCCTTCTGTTAATGAGATCAATTACCTGTAGTTAGAAACTATAGTTGCTACTATTGTCCAAAAGTAGCAGGATGTAATGCCCTTTACCAGTCCTAGCATCATCAGAGGTTGATCAGTGTACCTGTACTATAATGTGAATGTTATGAAAACAATATTACCCTGAGGGGATTTGACCTGTCAGCTGTGCACAGTAATATTATACCCTGCACTTCCTTTACATGATGATCCACAACAACAGCTGCACTGAAAAGGTCAGAGAAGCACATCTAAGGTACACATCTCTCAAATGTTCTGATGTATGCAGAATGCCCAGATTTTTGCCTAATATTTTTTTGTCTGTTATTCATAAAATCTGTGGTTTTATGGCAAAACATTGAGGATTGTACTCATGATGTAATACAGATATTTGAGTTTCAGGCTTCATATACTTCAGAACACACATGCTAAAGCAAAACACTTTATTCAATCAACTTTCTAGGTCTATCACAGAAATATTTAAAATCTGTCCATGATTTCGGGCCTTTATTTCCCCAATATTTTTGACTTTGTCCAGATTTCTTGTGCTAAGATGTGGAAAGGTATGCAGGCAAAAGTTATACATTTGTAGACCGAAAGCAGAAAACAAAAGATAAGCCTCAATGTATTTGAACCCTTGAAGGACTTTATGATAGTTTAGCCAGGTCAGCTCCAATAGGACTCATACTGAAGGTGTCATGGAAGCAAATCTCAGCTGAACATTACACATTTGCAGACTGAAAGCAGAAAACAAAATATAGCCCTTCAGGAGTCATACCAAATTTGTCAGGGAAAGCACACCTCAAGTGAATATTATACATTTGCAGACTGGAAGCATAAAAGTGAAAAAAAATACAGTGCTAATGGGATTAGAAGGTTTACTATCATAAACTCGAAAGTCAAAATAAAACGTGTCTTAATGTTCGAATTTAAACATCAGAAATGAACATTTCCGTATGTCCTTAATGTCAAAAACAGCTGTGTATTGTCGAAAATGTCGCTCGCGACATTTCCGACAATACACAGCACTCCCACCCGTCCCGTACCTCCCTACCTAACTAGCCTAAACTCACAGTTATGCAGGGGGGCAAGCCCCCCTGCACTCCCCTGTGGGGGGCTATGCCCCCCACACTCCCCCTAACTTAATATTCCAACTCCGAGATCGCACTACAGTGAGGAAAGGGATGTATTTCCCTAACCGCACTGTACCGCGATCCCCTCACATGAGCGAATGTTATAATTGTGAATGCACAGTCCATTCACAATGATAACGTTCGCTCACATAACCTGCCGAACTATGAAGTATTCGAACATCTGTTGTTCGAATACTTCATAGCCATGCAATTGCACGTCGGCATTGTGATAGTAAACCGGATTAGAATCCTTGGTGCACTGATAATCTACAAATCATTTTATGAACAAACTGTGCCATGATAGCAGTCAGACTAAAGGCATCCACATTACCATACTTCATATAAAACAACTGTGCTCAGCTCGTTTGCATAATTGATGGCAGCTATTTATAGGTTCATAAGTAGTTACTAGGCTTTCTGCCCGAGGGCATTTGTAAGCCTAGCCAGAGTGTGTTGGCTTTCACCACCCCATTGATTAATTAACTGATCCTCTATCATGCAGAGCCAATGAAGTCATCCCAGGGGTTTATTTTCTGTTACCCATCCACTCATCAAGGTTTCTCTTGAAGAGTGTTAGTGAGGGGCTCTGCCTAATGTAGTTTGGAATTTTGTTCCAAAGCATGGGTAGTCTCTGTGACAGGAATCTATCCCTCCAACATGTTCTATTTATTGTTGTGGTAAGGTTTAGCTCACTAGAGCGCGTGGCATGCAGTGACTTGGATTTCTTTAGGTGGAGCATGTCCATCAATTCTGAGTTGGACATGGCTTTGTAAGTCTGGCAGAGATCACCTCTGAGTAAGTGATATGCCACTGAGTACGGCCAGAGTTTTTTCAGTCAGGCTGCATAGGACATATGTTTGAGGCCAGTAATCCTGTTGGTGAGGTACTTTTGTGGTCTTTCCAGCTGTTGGAAGTGTCTTCTGAGGTACATCCCAAATGGGGCATTGTACTCTATGATGGGTCTAATGAGTGACGAGTAGAGGGGCACTACAACCTCTTTATTTCTAGATGTGAACCCTTTAGTAATTAGATGGGCCACATAGAAGGATTTCCTAACTACTTTGACAATATGATTGTCAAAGGAGCGATTACTATCTACCTGGGTCCCAAGATCTCTTATTATCTCTTCTGTATTAAGGGGGCTGCCACCTATTTGGTAATTCGTGGGTGTTTTGTTTTTCCCAAATGGGATGACTATGCATTTTTTGGCATTTAGCTTGAGGCCATGACTTTGACACCAGGTATTTGTCTCAGTAAGGCCCTTTTGGAGGATGTCCGTGTCAGCCGGAGAGTCAATTATGGCTCCCAGTTTGCAGTCATTGGTGAACTTGGTTAGCCATAGTCCTCCTATGTTTGCCTGTACTTCTGAGAAGTATATGCCGAACAGTAGGGGTCCCAGGACCAAGCCTTGCAGGACACCACTTGTGACTGGTTTAGAGTCAGACCTGGTGCCTGCTATTCTTACTGTGTGAGTTCTGTCTGTAAGCCAGTTGGAAACCCTTCTCGTGATGTAGGGGTTTATGTTCAGGCTGGTGAGTTTTTCTGTAATATCCGAGTGGGGAATGGTGTCGAAAGCCTTGGTGAGGTCAAGGTAGGCTGTGTGAACCACCTTTCTCTCATCTATGGCCTTGCTGACTGTCTCGAAGAAGTCAACCAGGTTTAGTAGGCATGATCTGCCCTTAACAAAGCCGAACTGGGTCAGGTCAAGTGTTTGGAGGTTCCCAATGTCTTTGTTAATGAGTTCCATGTTGATGTGCTCCATAGCCTTGCAGACCAGGCTAGTCAGGCTTATGGGGCAATAGTTACCAGGGTCAGTTGTGTCCCCTCCTTTGTGGAGAGGAATAACCGTTGCTGTGCGCCATTCTATGGGTATGTAGCCTGTGGAGAAGCTGAGGTTGAACAGCGTGTTTAGGTGGGGGGTTAGTTTGTTCTGTAGTTCATGCAAGACGCAGACTGGGACACCATCTGGTGCCATTGTCACTGTGGTTTTGGTTCATAGGTAAGTTCTAGGCTATCGGCCCAAGGGCCTATGTAAGCCTAGCCAACAAGGTTCCCTGGCTTACACCACCCAAGAAAGTTATTTTCCTGTGCCACTGTTGAGCAGACAAAGAAGTGATCCCGAGATGTATTTCCTATTTCCCATCCACTCATCAAGATTTTTTTTGAAGAGTGTTAATGAAGAACTTTGCTTGACATAGACGGGTGGCCTGCTCCATAGTATGGGAAGTCTCTGGGACAAGAATCTATCCCTCCAGAATGTCCTGTTTATTGTGGTGACAAGGTTTAGGTCCCTAGAGCATGTAGCTTGGATGGATTGAGATTTCTTTAGGTGTAGCATGTCCAACAGATCTGGGTTTGACATAGCTTTATATGTTAGGCAAAGATCACCTCGGAGTAGGTGATATGCTATGGAGTAAAGCTGGAGTTTTTTGAGGTGGCCAGTATAGGGCATTTGTTTGAGGCCAGTAATCCTCTTTGTGAGGTACTTCTGTGGCCTTTCCAGCTGCTGCAGATGTCTTGGGAGGTACATTCCAAAAGGGGAATTGTACACTATAATGGGTCTAATGAGTGTTGAGTAGAGGGGAACAATGACCTCTTTTTTCCCTGGATGAGAATCCTTTTATGATGAGGTGTGCCATGTAGAAGTAATTCCTGACTACTGTGGCAATGTGACTATCAAAGGAGAGACTACTGTCCACCTGGGTCCCAAGGTCTTTTATCACGCATTCAGTGTTAAGTTAATTGCTGCCTACGTGGTAGTTCATGGGCACAGAGTTTTTACCAAAGGGGATGACAATGCACTTTTTGGCATTGAGCTTTAGGCCATGGCTCTGACACCAGGCATCTGCTCAGCAAGGCCCTTCTGTAGGATGTCCACATCATTTGGGGACTTGACTATGGCTCCTAGTTTGCAGCCATCTGCAAACTTTGTTAGCCAGAGGCCTTCTGTGTTAGCCTGTTCTTCAGAGAAGTAGATACCAAACAGGAGAGGTCCCAGGATGGAACCTTGTGGTACACCACTTGTCACTGCTTTAAGGTCAGATTTGGAGTCTGCAACATTTACAGTGTGGGTTCTGTCAGTGAGCCAGCTGGCAACCCATTGTGTGATGTAGGGATGTATACCTAGTTTAGTGAATTTAGCTATAATTCCAGAATGGAGGATGGTGTCAAAAGCCTTTGCGAGGTCAAGATAGGCTGTGTGAACCACCTTACCTTCATCTATGGCTTTGGTGACTGCCTCAAAGAAGTTGATCAGGTTCAGAAGGCATGATCTGCCTTTCACAAACCCGAACTGGGTGGGATCCAGAGTTTGGAGGTTACCAATGTCTTTGTTTATGAGTTCTATGATGATACGTTCCATGGCCTTGCACACCAGGCTCGTCAGGCTAATAGGTCGATAGTTCCTGGGATCAGTAAGATATAAGGCATGACATTGATTGGACTTCATTGTTCCTATATAGCAAGCACTGCCTACCTTGTTGATTGTTTGTGAGCATCTATTGTGCTCTTAGTGATCCATTGTGCACATTACTGCCACAAAAAAGAAAAGGAATTTTAGAAGCCCTTTTCTGGGTATGTGGGTGGTGTAGGGTTACCACCTTTCATTGTGACTAAAACTGGAGTAAAGCCACACTCCTCATGTCACCCCAAACCCCGCCCAATCCTGTCCACTCCCCTCCCATGTTCTACCCATTTTGTGATGTCACTGTGTTGTCAGCAGTCAGGAATGCTCCCTTTTCCTGTTCCTGATGCCTGCTTTCAGCTGATTTACTATACCTTTCTGTGAAAAAGCATAGTAAATCATCCGATTTAACAAACACTGATAGTCTGTTTCCATTTTTGAAACAGAATACTGGAGTTTGTACAATGTTTTTTGGACCACCAGAGAATCGATTTGATTTCTGAATATTCCAGAAAAAAAAAAACAGATTGGTGGCAACCCTAGTGTGGTGTTCTTATTTTTTGACAACTCATTGGAAGTTCTAGCTTGGCTGGAGTTTTCATTTAGTTTTTTTCTGATTGTTTTTTCAGTGTGACCTTCTAACTCTTTGTTTTAATTTGTTAGTTGGGCTATTTTGCAGTCACCCTAATGATAATGGGCATCAGCTGTGTGTAACAACCCTGTGTTTCTTATGCTTAGTCAAACACTCTGCTTATGCTATGCTGACAAGGTCATAACAAGGCCGAAATATGTATATCTATAGCTAGTTTGGTTTAGCTTTATTGGCCTGAAATTGTCCATTAAAACAACTTCAAATGTAAAAGTCATGGGCAATCAGAATCGCCATATAGCTGAAACACCTGATGTCCATAAGGGTAATTTGCATATATCCCATGTGCTTCTGTTAAAGGAGGATTGGGAGGTCACTCATTGGAAGTTCTAGCTTGGCTGCAGTTTTCATTTAGTTTTTTTTCTGATTGGTTTTTCAGTGTGACCTTCTAACTCTTTGTTTTAACAAGCTTAAAGGTTGGAAATGGGATTTTAGGACAGTGATGAAAAAGTGGTGTAAGCAGAGGGTGGAATGGAAAGTGACCAAATAAGGCATGAGCAAGATGGAGGTGGGGAAGGATCATACTTTTCAGCACATCAGCTCCAGAATTCTGGACAAATCCAAAAGTAATGGTGGAAGAATGGCCAAAGATCAAACAAATTTGACGTATTGGTTTTATAAATGTATAAAGTTGCTTGAATAATAGATTCTGTATTAGCATATATTCTCTGCAGTTTAGGAAATCTGAAACTTAACTGGGTGCAATTATTTACTGACTTTAATCCTCAATGATGTGCCAGAAAACCAGAAAAAATATGGGGAACACACTTAAAAATGTGATCCAAACATGTGCACATTCTCCAAAATTTGGAACAGCTGAGAGATATGGCTAGGAGGCAATTTTTTTTTTTTTTTTTTTTTTTGTGGGACATGTAAATTTTATTAAGAAAAGAGAAAGTAACAGAAACGAAGAGAAAAAAACAAACAAAATAAAAGCATGTAGGAGAAAGAATATTGACAAAGAGAAAAGAGAAATGCAAATATAATACAAAGGCATTTTTAACTATGTTGATGATACAGTTAAACAAAAATATACTATTATTAGCAGTAAATAATCATTAATTTCAGGAGTTCTTTTGGATGCAGGGGGGCCTAAACCAAAAGCTATTCTGACATGCAATCTGATTAAAATCAGCAGCTATTTTTCCAGACAAAGGTGTGGTGTGATTTGACGTCTGAGAACGCTGTGAAAGTAAACTTGCTGCTCAGAAATACATATATTGTAATCACAGGTGATAGGCAAACGACAACAGCTTCTATTGCATATTGGAAAATTTCCAGCAAACTACTAGTTATGATCTTAAGTACATGGACTGTGTACTGCGGCAGTGATACTACTGGACAGAAGAATATACATGGCATGCTTTCCATGGCAACAGAACTGAGGGGTAGGGGAATTGAAATGGCAGGTATCCTCACAATGTGAGAACAAAGAGACTTAACTTAAGGATCTACTTGTCCAGCAATGCAGGAGGAACCATGCAGAAGCACACTTATAATATTGCTCATTCAGACTACTGCTACTATTACCTTTCAGGTATGCCAGTACTGACATATGTGGCAGTGGTGTATCAAAGTTATATATAATTATCTTTAATGCGTATTACTGCTGCTATTAAAATGCAGACATTTTATTGCTGCTCTGGTGGTATAGAGGGTTGAAGCCCTGATGATAGCCCCAGCAACCTGAGTCCAATTAGTAGGTTAGGTGACTGAGTGGCAGGGGAAGAGATGGGTGAAGGGTGATGCATGGATTTTTTCCTTATGAAAATCATTAGTGAAGGCTGGGGACATTGCTAGAAGTGGGGCATGACTGAAAGGAAGGATAGCTGGCCTGGCTGAGCTGCTGCAGAGGTGGGGCTGTTTACTCACACTGTACTCCCATCCAGACCACACCATGCTACCACAAGGGAGGGGAGTAATGGGTGGGTCATACAACAAAACTCCCAGATGGATGTTTTGATGCGCCAAGCCCCATTGAAGCCTAAGAATCTGTGACCAGCCCCAGTGATACCAGATAAAGTCTGCGGGAGGAGGTAAGGAGTTATCTGGTAGACCCTGTGCAAATGGGGCATGGTGGCTGGGCTGGCAATAATGAAGGACAGTGGGAGCAAAAAAGGAAAACATTTTTATGACAGCATATATACTCACTTTGGCTGTCTGTTAGGTGCTCCAGTCTGTTCTTCAGAGGTTAGAGGCATACAAAAGGCATGATTTAAACTTTGTGGATGGCACACAGTGGCAGATTATTCGTAGGTAATATAACTAATACTTATGATATTCAGGTGGAGACTGCACCATAACTTCTTTCTCCTATCAGCAAAGGAAATCAGGACTACAGTGCCTGATGTCACTGTAATGGTGACAGCAATCTTCTCCTAATTGTGGGATGCCAGTAGCATAGGTGACAGCCTTGCCTAAACCATTTCAGGCTTCCGGCCAAATATAGCTCTCCTGCTGGAGCTTCTTTTTGCATTCCCTATGGAAGATATGCAAAAAAACCTTGGATTCTTCCGGCCACCACATCTGTGCACCAAAAAGACCACTGCCCCTGCTTGTCTGGCCATGATGTCCCAACTTAAAGATTTCAGGGAAAATGGCAGATATTTGGCACCCATAACAGTTCTTGAGCATCCCATCCTCCACTTAATAATAGGCACCAACAGGCACCTCATTTGAGTGACAGAGGGCAAAGTCAGAAAATATAGGTACTGTATTATTGTTGTTCCAATAGGATGTTAAACCTGACAGTCCTCCAGTCCTCTGCCTGTTGCTTACAGTATATGCTCTATATTGACTCTGTCTGAAAATTCTTAAATATGGCATACCAAATCTCTTACTCTTAAAATCATAGGCTACTCAAGGGTGAGCGGAGCTGTTCGCTGTGGCTCAGACGTGTGCATGGCATCATGCAGAAATCTGAACAATGTTTGCTAAGAGTGCTTGTCACACAAAATGAGCAATTCAAAAACAATAAGCCATAATTTGTATAACCATTGTACACAGAGGGAGTAATCTACACAATAAAAATGCAGCAGGAAGCACAGAAACACATCACACAATAAAAGAAAACTTCTGTAACCAGAGTTTGAATCATGCCATGGATACATTTTAGAAAATATTTAATTATCAACAAAATATTTGTATAAATAAGGTAAGTGCTACTTCTCCCAACTCTGTTCCTTTGCACAATGGTAGCTTTTTGTCTGCCTATAAGGAATGTCATTGTCAGTACGTCTAAATGTATTATCCAAATGTGTATTAAGGGTACATTGCAAGTGTTTTGAATGCAAATTGTTAATGTAGATGGTAGACATACCAACTGGATCACATTCAGAGTGATATTCTATACTATTTTAGTATTCTGTGCCTTGCACATATAACATTAGCTACAACCTCTATAAATGTGGCATTGTAATGGTTGTGTGTTCTTTTTCATTTGCAGTTATGTGCTTGTTTAGTGGGGAATATGTGAACAGTACACATATATGTCTGGCATTTACTTAAAGATTGTGGTTACAGATATTTGACTATCAGGCACACCTACATCATGTTGTATAGCCCAGTAGGATACTAGTAACAGTGTAAGGATATGGAAGGGCCATGCTGGAACAAGCCTAATAACTCCACTTGTGCCCATACCAACAAAGTAAGGGCTATAAAACAGGGTATAAAACATAAAAAGTGCTCAAACTGGTAGGTAACAAATATCCACCCACAAACCTAAATTCAGTGAAGCCAAAAATAATGCAGTACATCAGGGCTTCTGTCAACATGGCAAATGTTTCTTTCCTGTCAATGCCGACAACCAACCCTACTGTGACTGTAATGCAGTGGGTATTCAGGACCTTAGCTATGACATGGTCCTCCACAGGGCCATGGATGGGATCTGTGCTGCCACTTACTGAATATGGAAATGTAGGGCAACAGGTGACAGAACATCAGCTGAAACACCCCATATACAGACAGAGGCATCCTGGCCTCACTCAAAGGCAGTACCACCTCCATAGTGTCCCACAGTGCAGTGTTGGATGTTTGGGCAGAGTTGGACAGGCCACAGAGAATTTCAGCTGCAACTGCCCCAGGTATGTAAGCCTATTTCATAGTATTAATAGTTGCAACTCCTCCTTAACTCATAGTCTTACTTATACATCAGGGATCCAACTGCCACACCCATCTTCACAAGGCAGGGTCAGTGGTATTAGTTGTTATCATATGTTTATAGTTGTAAAGCTGTCAGTTGGATCTGTACTTTTGATACTGGATGATGCCTACACTGGATATCTTTTGGTTTTGATATTTTCACAGGTGACTCAATATCTGGCAACAACAGTGTGGAACTGCCCCTGTCTGATGTTGGAGGATCTTTAGTCTCTGCTAATGATGGCAGGGATGAGATGATAAAATCAGGGGGTGCAGAGTACATGTCTTTGACAAATGATGTGTTACTGCTGCATCACCTAGACAGACTGTAGACACAGTATCTATGCCTGCAGATACCCAGAACACACAGACACCTGAGATAGCACAGGGTGATGGGGACACTATAGTTTAGGGAAGTGTGGTGGCCTTGAATAGACAAATGTTTGCATCTGCCCCTAGCACTCATGAGCAGGGAGGTCCAATCAGGAGGTTGGTTGTGGTGCTGACTAGATAGTGGCCAAAACCTAACATATGTACAGGGCTATCATGGAGTTACAGGAGTGACTCCACAGCCACGGCAGGGATAGTACAGGTGATCCAGGCTACTGCCACTGTGACCATGGCAGAGATAGTGCAGGTGATACAGGGTATAAATACTGACCTATGGTAGTACATGTCCTGTATGTATGATTAATATATAGACCAAATGATACAGTGGAATGTGCAATGTCTTCTCTGGCTCACTTGCCATTGGTGAGAGACCATCCTCACAGTTGGTCATCTACTACTTCCACATGGCTATGGACATACAAGATCCTACTCCCGTAATGCTAACATGCTAACACTTCCACAACAACATGTATTGTGGAGGTGTTTACTCCCAAGAGAGGCTGTGTCCATGGTCATTCCAGTCATCATGCTGGCACCTCTAGCAGATGTCAGTTGAGGTCACATAGCACACCAGATTCTAGATAGAGTTGTGGTACAACCATTGCTATTCCTGCCAGAGCTAGCTCTCCTGGGTGTTGCTGTGCATGGGAACTTGCACCCATAGAAGTTGAAGTCTCTGTCATGCATGCACTGGACCTGTCTAATAGGCCAAACAGCAGTGCCACACCAACTGTTGATGTTTTGTCCACAAACCACTATTATCCCCAGCATATCACACATTAACCTCCCACATACAAGTTCTGAGATTTCCCTTAAAAACACTTTTCCTTTTTATACACACATCACAATCACATATTTCCCCCTGTGAAAGGCATGAATCCTGTACTCCTTTCTCCACATGTGCAAATGATATAACTGTACCCTGCCCTTTGTAAATTGTTACTTGGGTATCCTCTGTCTGATGCACAGCATGAATATCCTGTGTATGGGTAAGCACAGCCTGGTGTCGTTTTGCATGTGTTTTTTACTGTAGTGTATCTGTGTATGGTTATGTTGTATAGCTATGTGCATTTTGCTGCCTCTTTGCTAGTTCCAGGGCATGCTGTGCCACCTTTGTCTGGCATGATCATCACCTGCTCTGACTCATCCTCTGTGTCCATTTGCACTGCATGTTATGCAAGGAACCATTGGCCATGTAAGAGGCTACCTTACTGTAACTGGTTCCTCAATATAATATTGTAAAATATTGCACATATGGTCAGTATTTTGGCATGCAAGGCAGGGTCATACTGCAGGGCACCACAGGATGAGTCCAGACAGTGAAAGTGTGCCTTCCTCAATCCAAGCACACATTCTATAATGCTTCCAATTTGCAATATAGCATGGTTGCAGCTCTGTTCTGTTCAATTGTCTGGATTTATGATGGGTGTCATAAGCCGGGGTTCCAAGGTATATCCAGCATCACCGACAGAATACTTCATAGGAAGCCACCCTTTGCAAACCATTGTTACAGGTCACACATATGCCATATGTGGGAGTCATAAAAACTGGCTAGGTGGCCTGTGCATACATTGTAGATGATACCTTGTGCATTGCAGACCATCTGGCAGTTGACAGAGTCATACCCTTTGCAGTTCATGCACCTGCTACCCAACTCACTTGGTGGGGCCTTTATTTTAATGTGAGTACAGTCTATGGCACCCAGTATGTCAAGGAAACAGACTATATTGTAGAACTCATACATTATGTGCCATGTCTCTTCTGTATTATATAGAAAACGCACGTTTCCCCCATGTGCTGAAGCATGGCATTGAGAAACTGATGGAATATTCTTGAGGCAAATGCCTAACATGCTCTCACTATGTCCCCATTATGTCACTGAAAGGTCCCTGCAGCTAATATGTGTAAAGCCACATATACCCACAGATCCACTGGGATAGGTACTCCATGCCTCTTAACTGAGGTACAGACAAGGCTGAAACATTTCCATGACTTGTCGCTTGGTGTTTCTGTCCACATGGTACAAGTGCACTATCTCGGTGCCATGGAGGGTATGAAAGGTTAAGCATTGTTTGATGAGTAGGTGGCTCAAAAAATGACTGTGCACAGTTTGGCATAGCAGCTGCAAAAAGAACCTCCTGCAGAGGCTGTAACAACCCCTAATCTAATTCCACAATCTACTCCACCTAAACATGGGCATAGGGCCATGTTCAAATATACAGAGGGCACAGCTCCATTGCATGGCATTTAAACATCTCTGATTTGCTTAGCCTCATTATCATACATGGCACCTCATTATGCAAACATTAGTATATAGCATGGCTGACTATGTTATTTGGCTTATCGACATCATGTAGCTCTGTTTACTAGGTAGTTGTGCTAGTCTGAAGAGTCATGTCCCATGCCAAAGGCAGAGCAAATCGACATACAATAATACACTCAGTGTATAATTTACAAATAGAAATCAAGCCTGAGATTAAAATGTAGTAAACTAGCCACAGTGATTGAGACAAGGAAAATTGATATGTAAAGCATAATTTTTAGTCATGCAAAAATCAGTAACAACACCAACAATCAAGACAGGGAAATTTATATGTTAGGAATAATTTTTAACTCTCAAGAGTGTGAGTAAGATAGAAATGGGGAGTGCTTAGCAAGACATCAGTCAAGTTTTTAATTTTGCTTATATCCCTAAAGGCTTTATACTTGTGTAGCAAGGTAAGATGGCCTCTTATTTTCAACGCACAAGGGTGTGTTCATTATGAGTATTTTTGTAGAACCATAATTTTTATTACAATTTTAGCTAAATGTGATATTTTAAAACCAGTGGACATATATATGTCCTAAAATTTGTCACAAGCCATCCTAAGCCAATCAATGGCCATGTCCTTAAATTCCTGACATAAATGATCCTGTGTGACATAACTGTAAATGAGCTAAAGCTAACCCTACTAACATATCAATCACCTTCAATCTCATTAAACTCTCCATGCAGCTCTACAGATATGGGATCTTCTAGCCAGCTCTGTGGTGTAGAGGGATAAAGCCTGGATTACACTGTTGGTGACCCAAGTTAGAATGACTTTTTGGGCACCTGTAGGATGTGGCTTGGGAGGATGGGAGTGAGTGGTTGCTGCTGGTTTGCCATCTTGAGGAAACAGGGGGAGGTGGCCGTGGCTTGTCACAAGAGTTACACCATGTGGGTGCACTAAGTGTTACCGAGTGGCGTTTGAGCCTGTATAGCCTATGCTTTCATGATGCATTTATAGCAGAACCGGAGGGGGTTTCATCTTGTAGAGGCATGTTTCCCCTCAGGAGACAGCAATGGCAGAGATTGGAAGAGCTGCAGAGGAAGAAAGGTGATCCCAAGGAGAAAGCTGTCGAGAACTCCCATGATCGACAATCTAGTCTATGCCCTACCACCTGACTGTTGCTAAGGAACAGAAGGCTGATTCAGAAAATGTGGGCAAATGTGAATATGAATGTACTGTAGAGTTCTTGTCCATCCCAGATGTGGCTGGCTGCCATCCTCCCGGAACAAATAGGCTGACTGGATTCCAGTAGTGGACCCTTCAGGTGACAATCTGGGAGGATCAAAAATAAGTGGATATGAACTCTTGCACTTAGTTAACAATTCTGTTTCATTTATTAAATCAGTCTAAAAAAAATTAGTCTCAGCCACTTTGTGACATTATGCATGGGTCACAGGATACTTATGTGACCTATTATCATTTCCATCTTCATAAGTAGTCTAATATTTGATATTTCTGATCTGTGCCCCTCCTACCTCTACTGTAATTGGATGTCATATTTGGGCCTTTGATGATGTGCAGAGTGGTGATGCCCAGAGTGTTGATAAATGTTTGTTGAAAGGCATTACATGGTTTTAAAGAAAATGATCCGCAGCGTAAGGCTTGTAAATATATTTCTCATCCCCCTTTATCAATAGACTGATATATATGGATTCATGTTGACTAATTTATGGAAAAAGACATGAATCCTGATAATGTGAAAACAGGTTACTGAAAACTACTTTCAGTAAACAAATGGTAAAGAATTAGAATGAACGCACAACAAGTTAAAAATAAAAACTCCAACTTCATCAAGTGGTTTGGTTTACCTGCCTGATAAATTTCTGTCTTTATAGTACACAATCACTTAACTGTTTTGTGCTCCATACACTCTTACAGCTGTTACAAATAGGTGATGTTGACTTCTAGATGTGACCTTGTCACGATTTTATTAGCATTATTATGATTATGATTACTGATGTATTATTATTGCTGTTCTATTTTTATTACTGGGAGTATCAGATTAGCACAATAAACTTTTTGAACTTCTGTATTTCTTTTTCTGTCTAGGGGGATTAAATAAAACCTACACGATCAGTTTTCACCATGTGTGCATCACAGACAGTTTTAGATTCAGTTTTAGATTCAGTAAGCTCCGTGAAGAGGCGCTCACCCCCCGCGCAAACAATGTAAACACAATGGCATGCTAATTACAGCATAAGCAGCTGAATTATATGTTAATCAGCCAGTCCAACAAAGAGGAGCTATTCAACAAGTATAAAGCATCCATGTAGACCCCGTGCTTTGTTTTCCTGTGAATTCCAAAACTTTTGGAACACAACCACAGAAAGGAGCTACAGGCTGAAGCCAGTGCTGCTGCTGTTAATAGGTTTAGGTTGAAAAAGAGAACAGTTTTCAGTCTCTGTTTAACTTTTCAAAACCTACATGATGTAGAAATTGTAGAGTGGAACAGGGTGGACAGAGACACACTATAGGAACTCTGTGACCTCTATCGTCCTCAACTCAGAGTCAGAGCCAACAGAGGGGAACCCATTCCAGTGGAGACAAAGGTATGTGTAGCCCTTAGAATCTTAGCTGCAGGTACCTTTCAGAGACCAACAGGGGACATGCTTGTGTTGTCACAGGTATCAGCATCCAGGATCCTCCACCAACTCCTGAATGCTATGCTGCAGTATGCCAGTGACAGCATATATTTTCCTTATAGTTCTGAGGGAGGGCCAGAAATATGCAGGAGTTCTACTGTGTAGCACACTACCATGAAGTACTTGGGGCCATAGATTGCAAACATAGAAATGAAGGCACCACCCGGAAACATGGTAGACTCTACATAAACAAAAATGGCTACCAGTCTATCAACTGCCAAGTTGTGTGTAATGCCAAGGGAATAATTCTGAATGTGTGTGCTGGCAACCCTGGTTGTTACCATGAATCACATATCTAGCACACCTCCCAACTGTACCAAATGTTTGCTAGGGGAGATATCTCACAGGTTCATTTACTGGGAGATGCTGGCTATTCACTAGAACCGTGACTGATGACAACCATCAGAACTGCACACACACCCACTGAAGAATGCCATAATGAGGCACATGCTCAAACCAGAAATATCACAGAACATGTGCTTGAGCTGCTGACATGGTTATAGTATCTAGATACATGTGGGGCACCTCTGTAGAACAATCCATGGATATGTACATAAATATTCACAGTAATCCTGAGGAAACAGCTTCCGCAGGATCAGCAAGGGGAAGGGGCACACATCCCACCACAGTCATCACAGCCACAGGCAGATGAGGAGTCAGATGGGGAACAACCAGCTGCTGTGGGTGTAGGCAGATGTAGGCATGCTCAGTATGCCCTTGCATTGGCTAAGAGGCAACATGTAGCATACTGACTCACCACCTAGGGGCCAAAAACTTTCCTCCTACTCACATACACCTACATATAGTAACATTGATGCCAGGCAACTCACACAACCTTTACCTGCCCATGTATTGGCTGTGTACTGCTTGCATCAGACAGAGTCAGCTCTGAACTAAAACTGTGGCAATTGCTGCAATTACAAGGTAAGTCCTGAACCTGGAGTATACTGTTTAATAAAATAAATGTGTGGCATATCCTTGTATCTCATTACTTGGTCCAGTAAGCAAGTAAACGGTGGGAGATTTGTACAGAAAATGATTTAACATGTGACAGCAGAGACTTATATAATTACATCCATTACTAAGTAGTAGGCCTCAGACATCAAAGAGTCACACAGTCATACCTGCCAAAAGTACTGGTGATCACTGCATGCCCTCAGTTTAGCACCATACATTTGTACTGGAAAATCATTTAAGAGAGGAGAAGTTAGAAAGTAATGATACACATTTCAGTTTCTGACTTCACAACCCTCACAAGATCATTCACTATAAGGCTGGGAAATTTTAATGCTATTAACTGTCTAACTTTCAAAGGCCAATGCAATCAAAGGTACAATTAATAGTTGAACACCACAAATGTAGATATGTTAAGCACTAAGTCAGTTATGCACCCCAAGCAGCAGACACAAAGTTTATAGATCCCTGAATCTAATAGATAGAAAAGACGGCTATGGCACAGTTATCATCACTTGCACAGGGTGTTTTTGTGTGTGTGTGTGTGTGTGTGTGTGTGTGTGTGTGTGTGTGTGTGTGTGTGTGTGTCTGTGTGGAGGGGCAGGAAGCTTAGGCTGGCACAAAACGTTGGTGAGTGTGTGTGTGTGAGTAAGAAAGAGAAGCAGAAAGACAACTGGATATTACAGCAACAAATGGCCAGTGAGACAAAATGAGTAACTGTTGTATATGTGTCTGTAGGATCCTCCAGGTGAAATTGGTGTGTGTCTGTATGAACACAGCTAAGCTGGTTCTACATCTTGGTATATCAGACAGGTGTGAGCCATGAATGGTAGAAGTGACAGTTCATCATTGTCATCCCTGACCATAAGAAATGGCCCTGCCAGGGTTGCACTGGCACATCCACACCCACTGACAGCTGCAGTGCTGCTACCTGAACACGACTGATGTCTGCTGGACAAGATCGCTTCACAGGGATGCCTAGGACCATAGCATAACCTACCATGTCTGAGTGTGGACAGCACACTCACTGATGGAGCAGTGGAAGTGCTGCCACTCTCGGAGCATGATTGGGCACAGCCACATTGCTGACAACAGATGATGTGGCTGACCTATGCCCATGTGGATGCCGTTCCCCTCCTGGCAGATGTTCTATCACAGATACCACTCATTCAGTGCCATTCATCTGATCCATTGAAATGGCAACATGGTGGAGGCAGTCATGCATGGCAGAATGTGCCACATCTACAACCCTGAGCATTTGTCTAGAGAACCTATGAGACTGTGTCTGTTCCTCCTTGAAGGCCCTAAACATACATTGAGTGGCACAGGAAGAGACACCCGCACCAGGTGGAGGAGGGCAGCCAGCCCCCTCCAAGCAATCCTATCAGCCTTCCTGCATGGCACCTCACCCATACTTTGGCTATGGACAGACTCAACAAGGATTGAAGCCACAGTAGCCACACTTCCCTGATCAATGGCCTCACCCCCCAACTGTCTACTATCTGTGGCTTCACTGGAATCAGTAGGAGTAGGCCTACTGGCTGTGTCCAATGAAATTGATTGTGATGGCTGTATGTCAACCTCTGTGTCAGATTCAATTTCTGTATCCCACAACTGTATCTCTGTTTGGCCACCATCATCATTAGAGTCTGCTGATACACTGAAATCAGGTGACAAAAGGCCCACAATCTCATTATCATGATTACCTATGATCTTCCTCTCCTTTCAGCTTTTCCCAGTTAGGGGTCGCCACAGTGGATCACCTGTCTGCTCATGATTGGCAGTGGAGTTTTACGGTGTTGAGTTGCCAGCCCAGTGCCCAACCTTCCATGGAAGGCACACACTCACACCTAGGGCCAATTTAGAGTGTCCAATCCACATACAGCATATCTTTGGGATGTGGGAGGAAACCGGAGCACCTGGCGGTAACCCACGCAACCACAGGGAGGACATGCAGACTCCGCACAGAAGGCACCCCAGCTGAGGATCAAACCAGAGAACCTCTTGCAGTGAGGCGACAACACTAACTGCTGCACCACCGTGGCCACCCATCATGGTTACCTATGATAAAAAGCAAAAAACACATAAATACATTAATACCTACACTATTATGCTGCAATATATGCTAACAAAGTAGCACTGCTGCCACTGTTGCAGGCAGCACAGCAATACACACAACAGACCTGACATCAACAGCACACAGTAAAATGTTTCTTTAAATTGCTCAGCAGTACTTACATAAAAATGTTTGGCTTACCATCTGCAGAAGAGATTCTGCTCTGTAATCCATATGGTCCCGGAAGAAATTAAGCAGGAGGTACGAGCAACATTATCACAATTAACAGTAACACAGGGAGAAATACTTTTACAGCTTTAAATGTCCATTAAGTATACTTTCAATAGGAACATGTCTGTCAACTCAAACATAAGCTAATAACTGTAGCAATCTTTAATCCCCTCCCAAAAAAAATGCATGTGACACAGAAGTAACTTATTTATTTTAATTGTTTTACTATACAATGGTATTCAACTGTTGAGATACCAAAGCCTACCTGAAATCTCCTTCTGGGATGTGCTTACTGTCTCTGACACTGTTGCTCCCACATCCAGGACATGCAGTACTGCACTCTCTTGTAAGCTGTCTGGATCCCTGATATTGGCCAAGAACTCTTCATTGGGTATTAGTGGTGTTCCCCCTAGCAGGCCCTCCCCGATACCCATCTAGTCACAGCCCACTGCAACTGCTCTCCTCTGTGCAAATGTGATCATGTCAGAGGCCCTGTGATGCATCTGCTCCTATGTCCTGCAGTGGCCCCCCATGGGATTCAAATCAGTGACTATCCGTTACCAAATTTGCATCCTATGTGCCATATCTCTCCATCTCCTTTCCAGCAGAAAACCACCATGTTGCCTAAAGACATCCACTATGACCTGGTAATCAACATCAGTGAAGGAGGGAGTCTCCAGGGATTGACACACCTGGGTGGCATACTCCCAGATGTCCTAAAAGACAACAGAAAGATAATACACATAAGTATCACATAACTTCTGAATAATTGATTCGAGATAAAACAGAAAAGGTAACCACTCAGTATTACCCCCTGTAGAAACATACAACAGTCTACAAATGTGAAATACGACCAGCAGGCAGGATGCAAAACAAGGAAAGTGACAACAGCAACATATCGTTGTTTGTGCCATAACAGTAACTCACCTTTGCACCCCTCCACAAAAGAACAGTCTATCCTTGTTTGTGCCATAACAGTAACTCACCTTTGGTCCCCACCTCAAGAACAGGAAAATGACACATTTTGCTAACAAACCATCTTTGAAATGCTAAAAGTGATATCAAAGGAACTGTCATTGAAACATTTGTACTTATTTATCACACAACATTACATTTTCATGTAATGGCAATCATGTATACCTCTGGAATGAGTTGGTAAACATGCCCATGCCATCACTACACTTCTAACTAATGCATACGATAAAGTGTAAAATCCTTTGATTCAGATTTTTCTTAAATACATTCCATCATATGCAGTATGTAGCTGACTAAATGGAAGCATACTTTCTGAAGTTAAGTACTCCTCTGTACAGATATATCCTGAAGAAATAGCATTGTTTGCAGTCTTCTCAACATAAACAAGTCTTTTCACCATCAGTTTTCATAGTTACATGGTTGCCTTTTTATACGGTGTAGATTCAGGGCTGTTAGCACAGTGAAGATGCAAATGAGGTATGAATTCATTAGAATTGCTGAATCCCAAAAAACTGGATATGTGTAGGAGATGTAAACATAGGGAGGGATTCAATAAAGTCTAAATAATAATTTTTCCCTTGTGTACATTGTGGCGCAATGCGCACATGGCTGCAAAAAGTTTTATATTCAATAAACTCTGCACAGTGGAGTGCACTCATGCACACTCATGTGCAAACATGGAAACTTTCATGGCATGTAAGTTACACCATAAGTAGCTGAATTTTATGTAAATTAAGAAAATGAACACTGTGTAGCAATTCAGTAAGCTGTAAGGCAACTGTGTAGACTCTGTGTTCGTGTTGGCCAAGTATGTTCATAGGTTCACAGGTTGGTACTAGGCTATCGGCTCTAGGGCCTATACAAGCCTAGCCATAACAATTCCCTGGCTATTTCTTCCCACACTATTTACTTCCCTGGACCCCTGCCTAGCAGGGCGACTGACGTGATCCCCGGGGTGAATTTCCTTTCTCCCATCCAATCATTAAGGTTCCTTTTGAAGAAGGCCAAAGAGATGCTCTGCTTGACATGTATGGGCAGTCTATTCCAGAGTCTGGGGAGTCTCTGGGTCAGGAATCTATCCCTCCAGCATGTTTTGTTTATTATGATGACAAGGTTTAGATCCCTGGAGCATGTGGCTCTGAGGGATTGGGATTTCTTTAAGTGTAGCATGTCCAACAGCTCTGGGTTTGACATGGCCTTGTATGTTAAGCAGAGATCACCTCGGAGTAGACAATATGTGACAGAGTATAGCTGGAGTTTTTTAAGGTGGTCAGCATAGGGCATCTGGCTTAGGCCTGTGATTCTTTTAGTGAGGTATTTCTGCGGCCTTTCCAGTTGTTGCAGATGTCTTGAGAGGTACATACAAAATGGGATGTTGTATTCTATAATGGGTCTAATGAGGGATGAGTACAGTAGGACAATGACCTCCTTTTTTCTGGATGAAAAGCCCTTAGTGATGAGTTGTGCCACATAGACGGATTTCATGACTGTTGTGGTGATGTGGTTATTGAAGGTGAGACCATTGTCCACCTGTGTCCCTAAGTCTCATCATACTTTTGGTGTTTAGTGTACTGCCACCTATGTGATCATTTACGGGTACATGTATTTTCCCAAAGGGGATAACTATACATTTCTTGGCATTGAGCTTGAGCCCATGGCTCTGGCACCAAGCATCTGTTTCTGTAAGGCCCTTTTGTAGAGTATCCACATCATTTGGGGATTCAATAATGGCTCCCAGTTTGCAGTCATCTGCAAACTTTGTTAGCCAGAGTCCCTTAGTGTTGGCCTGTACTTCAGAGAAGTAGATGCCAAACAAGAGAGGTCCCAGGACTGAACCCTAAGGTACTCCACTTGTCACTTGTCTGGAGCTAGATTTGGAGTCAGCTACTTTTACAGTGTGGGTTCTATCAGTAAGCCAGTTGGCAACCCATCGAGTGACGTAGGGATTAATGCCCAGCTTAGTAAGTTTATCTATGATTCCAGAGTGGGGGATGGTGTCAAAGGCCTTGCGAGGTCCAGATAGGCTGTGTGGACTGCCTTACCCTCGTCCATGGCTCTGGAGACTGATTGGAAGAAGTCAATCAGGTTCAGGAGACAAGATCGTCCCTTCACGAACCCAAACTGGGTGGGGTACAGTGTTTTAAGGTTGCCAATGTCTTTGTTTATAAGTTCCATGATAATACGTTCCATGGCCTTGCAGATCAGGCTCATCAGACTGATGGGGCGGTAGTTCCTGGGATCCAAGGTAGATTACCCCCTTGTGGAGTGGAATAACTGTAGCTGTGCGCCACTCAGTGGGCACAAAGCCTGAGGTGATGGTATGATTACACATGACACTTAGGTGAGGTGCCAGTTCATTTTGTAGTTCATGTAGTACACAGTCTGGGATGTCATCTGGTCCCATGGATGCTGTATTCTTAGCCTTGAAAAGTGTGTTTTTTACCTGTGTGGCTATTATTACCAGAATCTGGCAATCTTCCGGTATTGAGATGGGCCATTTAGGGGGTGAGAGCAGGGTGAAGTTGGCACGGAAGAGATCTGCCAGGATATTGGCACTATCCTTGGGATCAGTATATTTCATGCCATTCTGTTGTAGCTCAGAGCAGATCTGAGCATTGCCATTTAGATTCTTGACATAGGTATAGAATGCCTTGTGGTTGTCTTTGGAATCTTTGGCAATTTTATTTTCGTAACTAGCTTTGGAAGATTTTATGAGGGATCTCAGCTTCTTACTGAGGCTGGTAAGGGAGTTTTTTGCATCCTGGGATTTTCCTCTTTTCTGCAACAGTGTCTTCCTTTTGTTGTAAAGTTTGTTTATGGTAGGGGACCACCAGATTGGCTTCCTTTTTTTAGAGGAGAGGATCTTAGTTCTATTTGGGATGGCATGATTCGTGCATGAGTGGATGTGCTTTTACAGTGCCTTAGTGTAGGACTCAGCAGTCGAACTCTCAGTTCCTGTCTGCATGGGTGTCATGAAGTTTGTAATATCTGACTTGATAGCATGAGGTTGGCTTTGGAGAAGTTTTTTTATGGTGGTTTCCTTAAAAGTGGGTGGGATGTGGATGTTAAGGGTGATTAGCTTATGGTCTGACCTGGCCAACGAGGGGGTGACCATAGGTGTGGAGCATCGATTTCCCATGTTGGTAATGACCAGGTCTAGGATATTGGAGCCCCTGGTGGGACTATGGATTAGCTGATCCAGGGCATTGGAATTTATGAATTCTAAGAACTGTTGGGCAAAGGTGTTGGTACACGAGTAGTTTTCCCAGTTAATGGCAGGGTAGTTGAAATCACCCAGTATTAGGGTGTTTGTATATTAATATTTTCCAGTATGTTTAGAAAGGTGTAATGAGAATCTTGGGGCATGGTGGGGGATCTGTAGCAAGCTACAATTTGGATTATAGTCTTACCTAGTGTTAGTTTCACCTGGAGAATGTCAGATGCATTCTGTTGGGCAACTAACCTGGTGGTGTGAATATCCTTGGTGAATATGGACACTCCTCCACCTTTAGTGTTTTGATCCTGGTTTGGTAGCCGAAATGTGTGGTAAGAGGTGTAGCATGGTATTGCAGGGGTGCTCTCTGGACCCTTGAACCAGGTCTCAATTTCTGCACAGATATCGATGTTCTCCATTTTTAGGAGTGCCTCGAGAGAGTGCATTTTGAGGTTTAGACTTCTAGCATTGAGTAGCATTACCTTCAGATTTTGCATGCTTGTACCTGTTATGGTGGTAGTTTTGTTCTTCGAACGTTGCCTAAAAAAGGCACTATAGGAGTGGCAAGAGCCTTAGCCAGTAACCTGAATCCCAGGGGCGACAGGTGTAGACCATCTCTGGCAAAGCATCGTGATCTGTTGATCATGTCATCTCAGGCAGACAGATACTGGATCCCCTTTGAATGACACCAGAAGCTTAGCCAATTGTTGAAGTCAATCATTTTGTCCTCATATTGTGGTATCATTTTGGGCGACGGCAGGATGCTACCCAGGGCTAGGGTCATACCTGCCTGGGCCACATGATCCGAGAGCTCTTCCATGTCTTTTTTCATGTAGTCCAGGGAGGTACATCTCAAGTCATTCACTCCAACATGGACAATGACAGAGTCATATTTGTACTTGTTGTGGAGTGACTTGAGTGCATGAGTTATGTGGCGGATCCTGGCACCCGACAGGCAGCTCACTGCAATTTTGTTCAGCCTGTTGAGTGGGAAATCAGTGTGCCTGACTATAGAGTCACCTATGACTAAAGTGTTAGGTACATTGTCTTGCCTTAGGGGCTGTTGCTGGGTGGCACACTGGTGTTGTGAGCTATGTGACACTTTGCTTGTGATTGGTGTCTGTTTGCATTTCAGCTTCGGAGGTCCTTGTTGCTTGGGCAGTTTACAGTTAAGGGCCTCTGCATATGTGAATTTAGTGTTGCTATGTGTGGGTGCTGGTAGTGAGAGTTTAGAAGGGCTATGTATTGCTTGAGGTGTAATACGAGTGTTAACCTTCTCCTCTTGACTGTCTAGCACAATCTTGGGTGGAGAGAGCTTTGCTTCCAGTTTGGCTATGTAACTGCATCTCTCACAGGTTGTAGTGTTGGGTGGTAGGAGGAGAGGGTTGTCTGTGCACATGAGGCAATTGCTGCATTGCCCCAGTATGTCCAGATTCACCAGGTGGACAGGAGAAATCAACGGAAGCTGACCCTTGGACATGCCTGGTTTGGTGCTTTGTTTTTTGAAAAGTACAGGAATTGTTTTCCCTTACCTTAGCAAAGTACTTTGCAATTATAGGCTTAGTGCCTATGATTAATTTCTCTTTTATAATAAGGAGAGTTGAGTGCTTGTGTCAGTTTAAGGTTTCCTAGTGCTTTCCAGCAGGTATTAGAGCAAGTGGTAGTCACCGGGATGCTTAAAGGTAAGATGAAAAAAAATGGTTTATCCTAAACACTGCAGTGTGCACTAGAAAAGTTAGATGTGAAACTAGGTAACTTAAGTTTTACCTGTCTAAAAAGTAAAATTTTAGTGGAGAGTCACTATTTTTAAAACAGCAAGATAGATTAAAAGGGGGTGATCACTTTTGTATTCCGGTACTATGGAATACAGTAGAATGGCCAATACATTTAAATGGTTGAAGGGAACTGATTTCACAAAATGATAATTTTGTGCTTACTCACACAAGCCAGTGAAAGCAGAGAGGAAATGAGATATATGGTCAAATTAACATAAGAGGCAGGCAACTAGAAAGACAGTTACGTGAAAGTTTACCAAATACTGGAGTTTACATGGAAACCAGAGCAAGTAATTTTCAGTACATTTGTATAGAACAGACCCTAATATGTAACCCCACACACATAATGGCATTCCCAGATATGTTGTTTGCATGAAAATTAAGTTAAAATTAACAACAAGTCCTTATTAAGTGCCATGACATGAATGCCGCTTTGCACCCTGCCCCCAAATGAACAATGTAATTGTAACTAATATAGATATCTAAAAGTGTAAACCCCATGAAATTTAGAATCCCAAACCTGAATTACTGTGTGGACATATGTACACTTGAGTAATATCCTCACATGACTGTAAACATTGGGCTCCCCCTCAGTTCTCCTGCCTACACAGTAACCAACCATGTAGATTCAGGACTGTCAAGACATTGAAAATGCAAATGAGGTCAAAACTCATTAGATTTGCTGAATCCCTCAAACTTGTAACTGTGTAGGGATGTTCACTTCATGTAGGCACTTCCACAGGGTTCATGTTGAAGGCAGGGCAACAGTGAATGATGACATTGGGGTGTCAGATTACACTTACAGAGGTGTACATGTAGGTCTGTGAAGTGTAAAAGTGCATGCAAGCAGTGCACAATTCCCAAGTATTGTGTCATTGTCTTTATTGTTTGTTAAAATGTATCTTATCTATCCGCATTACATTAAAACTTATTTTATAATTTTCGTCCTTTTTTGTGCAATGCAGCACTTAGTGAAACCATGGGAAATGGAGGAATGAATGGCATGTTTCTCAATGCATATAATATAACTATTCCCATAGCAGCATGTGTATGTCTAGGGCTAGAGTATAGAAGGCCCTAGGTTCTACTACAGAATCTGCAATCTGCCCTCTACTTTTTGAACTGCATATTTGTGTGATATAACAGGCACAGACAAAAGTAAGAAGGCTCCTTATATTCACCTTATGTTAGCATTGGTACATGCTGTGGCACGTAGGTACACATCATGCACCAATGGGCACTAACAGACTTCAGATATTTAGTAAAGTAGCAGATGTTTTTCATAGCTACTAATTACAGCATAAGAGGGTGATTTCAGTATGGTGGACCTATTCAACAAGCTGTAAAGCTTCCATGTAGCTTATATTCTGTTTTTTTCCTGCATACTTCCATTCCATGGGAGTAGACACAAGGAAATTCTAGGCCTGAAATAAAATTGTCTCAAATGCTGCATTTGCAAAGTAAGTTCTGAACCTAGAATTCATTCTGTAATAATATTATGGTATATCCTTGTGTATTTTAACTTGGTGCAGTAATGAAATAAATAGTTGTGGATTTGTCCAGAAAGTACCTTAACATGTGACAGCAGACACTTATTTTACTGATATGTGTCCATTACTAAGGTTTTTTGTCTTATTCCTTTCCTTTTTCATTGCCCTTTTTGCATGATGTGCCTCATAACTCAAATAGTGTAAGTAAATAATGGCTGTGTTTATTGGGTTTGTGTGAAGTGCGGCAGAAGCAGACAGCCAAAAATAGTAACCAGATACATTCAGTTAATGCCTTTGGACATCATGAAAACCAGGCCTGGTATACAGATGGTACTGTGTTCTAGTACAGAGTGTGCATCCTTTGTTTCACTGCTGTGACATTGCAGTTTACAACAATGAAGTGCAACATAACAACTGTTTCCTCAACAGTCTTGTGGCAGCATGTGAAAGTGTAGAACTGGCATACACATGGTCCTGGGTGCAAATAAACTATATTCCATATAGTATTATTTTTACTGACATTAGCAATGCTGCTCGCACTTGCACACCACTTACCAACTTGCAAACAGGCATACCTACTTAGTTAGCAATCATGCAAATCTGCTGCTCACTGCATTATGGGACTGTATATGTGATGCTGTCATATTACTGTTTATTGTCCATTTCCTTTGTATGACATAAAACTACATGTGGAAACATTAGAAATTCAGGACACATTCTAAGTATTTGTCATATATTCACAATACATACATGTGTTGCCCCCCCCCCCACAACTAGTACAACCCTGAGGACTCAATACTGTATACACACGGGGGAGTCACGAAGATGCTGAAGAGATAAAAGCAGGATTTTTCATCTCTGCTGTTCTTGACATATTTCTAACAGGAAATTTAATTTTTATGTTATTGTTTTTTTGTTTTATTTATATAAAGTTAATAATTTAAATGATTGCCTTCAATAACATATACAAATTATTTAGAAATAAGTGCATTTTCCTGTCAAAAAACTACTTGAAAGAATCTTCCACATTCAAACAAGATGAGTCACAGTAAAACAAACTCTCATGACACTGCATCAAAGAAGGAGCCTCAAATGGTTCTAACTAACATACAGGAGTTATCTTTAAAAATGGATAAAATGGAGAGTAAGCTAGAAAATTTTATGGACAGATGTGCTAAATGGATGGAATTATTTCAAGAGACACTCAACTAAAAAACAATTCAAATTACTGGAATGGAAGAATCTTTAAATAATATGGAAAAACGTCTATCAGAAGATGGAAATAATTAAATTTTATTAAAACAGAACACATTTCTGTTGGGCAAACTGGATGATCTGGAGAACAGATATCAAAGAAATAATATCAGGATCTTTGGACTTCCAGAAAAAATTAAAGGGAATAACATGATAAACTTTGTAACCTCCTGGCTACCTAACATACTTGATTTGAGTGAAGCAATTTCATATGGAATTGAGAAAGCTAACACATTATTAAGTTTGTGGTCAGTGAATATCGGCAGACTCATCAGTTTAGGATTATGCAACTTTTAGGCAATGTTATGCTAATATACACTATTAGGTATTTGAGTTTATAAGAACAATATTTATAACCTTGATTTTCTTTAGTTTATAATTGTATTCAATTATTTGATATAAGTGATCTAGAGTTACACTGCTACTGAGATTGTTGTTTTGCTGACCTTTTGATTTTATAACACCACCATGTTTGTGGTGGCTCTGATATCTGAACTTTCTCAACAATAGCATACAAATATATTTGTTGTTTTTTTTTTTTTTTTTTTTTTTTTTAGCTTCAAGCTATTGGAAGTCAGGAAACCTAGACGTAGTATATCTTTTTTTAATAATTAATAAAAATCACCCTCAAACACATAAATGGGTACCTCTTAACATGTCTCAATTTTAAGCCTAATTGAAGATAATAATTTGTATTGACAGTGACACTTTTTGTATTATACAATAATATGCATAAGCACAATATGATGCAACCTGTAAAATCAACAGTATTGTATAATAATTTTTCAAATATCCTAAGCAAAATAAATTTAAAAAAAATCACTAGAGATATATGAAATATCATCTAACATAAACATGAATACACAAAATGAATAAATATATTAAATAAAGATGCATAGAGGAAATATAGTAACACACATAGAAAAAGAGAACCAAAGAAGCAATGTTGGATATAACAGATATGGATATTTAATGGAAGTCAGCCCTAACAGAAACACTAAGCACATATCCTTTACACAGTTCTGATTATAAAATGAAACCACATACGTAGCAATCAGATAGTTAAACTTACTGGCAGAGATTATGCCTTCATCAGACAGCTACTAAAATTATAATTATCTACAAGGCATCTACTGGACATTTCATATATATTTGAAGTGAGCTACAAAATATGAAACTGGGCAATCTAATCTATTTGCTTGTACATGTAAGTTCAGTGAAGTTGCTCATTGAGGGATAGAGTTACAACCTCATGAATTACAGTAAGAAGAATATATAAGCATGCATATACATGTAACAATGCTATATTTAACTGTATGGCTCTAATATAACACTTAAGATTTTTAGTCATCATAGTGAGTACTGTATAAATATTTTTGAATAAATTTATTAAGATATGTTAACTATTTATTAAGATTAATAATCACACTAATCTAACATTGTAACAAAATGTTGGAATTATCAGGGGGAATGTTATTATAAGGATATATGGTATTATAATTATAATAACCTAGTACATTGTTGAGCTTCTAAAAAATATCAAAATACACTAACTAGAGTGTAATTTGCCCTATCATTATTGTCAAACAGAAATGTAGTCTCTATATAGATTGTTGAAACAGATGTCACTCATGCAAATAACATAATTGCAAGATGAAAGATTCAAAATATTTGTAAGCAATGATTTACATTTACAAATTCCAAATCACCTTACAAATTAATATAATAGCAAAAAATATATTGTACTTGGTCAACAAACCATATATATTATCTATATAAATACCGCTTACCCAGAACATGGAAACACTCTTTTGCATAATATGCTATAACAAATATGTGAACTATTTAATTAATAAAAGATACTCTTCCCTGATATTCATTTATTGCAATATATGTACATGCAAAACATATTCATTTAAGAAAATGCTATGTAAATAAGTATACTTCAATCAAAAGGTTTGAACTTGATTGTTTTTCTCATTGTTAAATTATAAATTTTAATAATTCTAGAGAAATATTTTTAAATGAACAATTCATTTATACTTAGAATATACTCATAGTTTCTTATATCTACATTATCATATAATTGGTGTCTATTAGTATATTTCAGATATTATTGCAGGACATTCTATATACCCTACCTTATTTTAATCATTTGTTAAAATATTTAATTTATATTTTTGTAGGAATAGATTTAGTTATGTTGTCAGATAGGAAAATATTAATCTGATTTATATTATGATAAGCACGCTGGATACTGATAAATTAATTTGATTACATTATAAGTCTCATCTTAGAATAATATTATTATATTTTCTTATTGAACTGATCTGCATACTTTGTTATATAATCTTGGTCAAATTATTTCTTATAGATTACATATATGATTTATTAAAGTAATTACTTTTTTGCTAATTATTATCCTAAAGCCTTTTAGAGTTTCTATATTCACTTATTTGTTACATGTTATTTTACTTTACTTGTAATATACACTCATTAAATACATTGAAATCATATAAATAATTTCATAAAGATGTGTACTATAGAAATATTTAATAATTATTACTCATAATTTTATTCAATTCTGTCAGAGTTAAATAAACAGAGTTAATTCAATATAATTATAATTTTTTAAAACTCATTCCTTTATAACATTTAACCTTAAAACATAAATATCCAATGGTAGAGATAAACCAGTTCTGCTTCTTTTGACAGATAATGTGACTTGGATGGAATTTCTAAGTCTGGAGTTGTTTACTCCATGTGGGTTTGGATTATTTGAATTTCATTACTTTATTTAAAGTTTGATATAATTGTTCTCATTTTGGTGTCTATATATAAAACTCATTTGTGAATCACTAATATAACAAAACTTATCATATTAATAAATTGCATACATCTCTCAAGTGGTTTATATGGGATCATTTATTACATGTTACAGAAAGCCATATATAAAATAAGGCTAGACTACACTAGATGATATCTTTAAAATACTTATCAATTAATATAAATGGCCTGAATAATGGTTGCAAAAGAGGTAGTTTCTATAAACATTTAAAACTATTCTCATGTCAAAGTCTATTTGTCCAAGAACATGTCTAATAACAAAAGATATAAGTGGAATTAATAATAAACACTACACAGTAATAGCTAGAAGAGGAGTAGCTATTCTGTGGAAAAAAATCTTTACCCTTGCCACATATTTTAAGTACCTGTAATGATGATAAAGGTATGTTCTGTTTAGTTAATATTTTAGTCAATAGGAAAATATATTCTTTAGTAAATCTATATTGGATTCTTGCTTTAGCAGTTAAAACAGCTAAATCTCATTTGGACCAGATTCTTCAACATTCAAAGGGTAGTCTTATTATAGCTGGGGATTTCAATTGTATACTGCATGAAAAGGATACTAACACCCAGGGAAAAAGAAAAATATCAGCTACTGCTAGATCATTAATAAACTTTATCAATATACTTAGTATTAGGAAAACTAATGATTTTTAGTTAAATATTCTCTTCGTTTTACTCATTTTTCAAATAGACATGGTATGCAATTCACAATTGATAGAGTGTTTTGTCTCAAATGATTTAGCTACAAATCAAGATAAAGTTAAAATAATTTCATGCCCAATTTCAGATCAAAATGCCATAACATTTCACCTCTTTATAAATCATAAAAATAGCATTTATATTAAATGAATTCCAACATATATTACAAACATGAAAGATTTTAAGGAATTTTTCTATAAAGAGATACAAATTTATTTACAATTTCATAATACAAAGGATATATCAGAAGCTTATATATGGAATGCTCTTAAATCCTATTTATAAGGAAAAAATATAAATTGGTATTCATTAAAAGGAGACCATGGTATAAAGAATTAAAAAAACTGCAAGAAAAAATGATAAGTTAAAACTAGAACACCAAATTAACAATAATGTCCCGGTGGAAAAAATAAATGAATTACAAGATAACTATCTATACATTTTAAATCATAAAGTTAAAATCAACATGGGAAAGATTAAATTAACAAGCTATTCAATAAATCCAACATCTTTACATAAAGTAGCTTCTAGACGCAAAATTATAATGAAATCAAATAATGTCAAGGAAATATACAGTAAGGACAAAAAGAAAAAAAGTCACTGCAATAAAAGATGTACTTAAAGAGTTCAGAACACGTTTCATAAAATTAATCATTATAATCCAGTAATGGACTTGCAAGAAGCAATAAAATATTTATCAAAAACTACACTAAAAACAGTCTAACAGAGAAGCATTTGAAAATAATTAATAAACCTATATCTATGTTTGAGCTTACAAACCAAATATGTAAATTAAAATCTAATAAAGTACCAGACAATGATGGGATAATATCAGAACTTTATAAATGAATGCCAAAAATGCACTAAATATTCCACATCACACTTTTCAATTAGCTAATCATTTAAAGATAGTCCCTCCTTCATGGAAGTATACACTTGTTTCCCCAATCTTAAAATCTGATAAGGATCCAACAGAATGTGTATCTTATAGACCTATATCATTGCTAAATGTTGATTATAAATTATTCACTTCCATTATTGCAAATAGACATCAGCAATTTCTACCATATCTAATTAATAATGATCAAACTAGTTTTATAAAAAATAAGAATACTTACAATAATATAAAAATAATTTTAACCATTATTGATTATACTAATAATATAAAGGAGTATTTCACATTAGTAAATTACATTAATTGGCATTTGACACAGTTAATTGGGATTACCTCTCGTTAGTATTAGAAGAATGTAACTTTCCAATAGACATCCAACAGCTCATAAAAAATGCATACGATAAATCATTCACTTATATAAAAATAGGTTCTTATGTCTCAGAATCAATTCCCATTACTAAGGGTATGAAACAAGATTTCCCCCTGTCGCTGCTACTTTCACCCTAATCATGGATCCTTTCACAAACTGCATAAGAGCAAATTCAGAAATTAAAGGAGTACAACTTGGACATAATCTAATTTTAAAATTACTTTTATTTGCAGAAGTTATTTTATTAGCATTAACAGATAAAAATTTTCTTAAGAATCATTTTATAGCTATCAAAAACTTCCAGTCTAAATCGGATCTTAAATTTAATGAAGATAAAACAAAAATTTTATGTACTAAATCTAACGTTGCTAAAATGTCAGAAGAATATTCTAAATATCCTGTTAATAATGACAAACTAAAATACTTAGGAATATTAACTAAGAATATTAAAGATATAATTAATATAAATTATAGTGAAAGTTTAGAAAATATTAAATCTTTTCTATAAATTGAATACATTCTTATTTACAATAGAAGAGATATTTTTTAATTATAAAAATGATATTACCTAAAATACTATATATAATACAATCTTTAGCCCTCCCCATTCCTAAACAACATATAAGAGATTTCAATACCCTAATACTTAAATTTTTTTGGCATCTGAATAGACCTACAGTGGATATAAAAAGTGTACACACTCCTGTTGAAATGCCAGGTTTTTGGGACATAAAAAATGAGACCACGATAAATAATTTCAAAACATTTTCCACCTTTAATGTGACCTATAACTTGTACAATTCAATTGAAAAACAAACAAATCTCTTAGGGGAAAAATATAAAAAATAATAAATGTACAATACGCTTGTTGCATAAGTGTGTACACTCTTAAACAAGTACTTTATTGTGTGTGCACACCCTTAAACTAATACTTTGTTGAAGCACCTTTTGATAGGTCACATTAAAGGTGGGAAAAGTTTTGAAATGATTTATTGTGGTATCATTTTTTATATCACAAAAACCTGGCATTTTAACAGGCATGTGTACACATTTTATATCCACTGTAGGTTAGCCCTCAAACATCATTAGCATAGCTGATCTAATGGAGGAATATGTTTACCAGATATATAATTATATTCTACTTCAGCCATTATAAAAAACAATCATCTTGTGGATAAATAAAAACTATTCTGCTAAATGGAAAGATATTCAGTAGTATATACTTATGAAAAATAGTCAATCTTCAATTGCTATAACAAAATCAATAGTAATAGTTTTCTTTGGTTATTAAAATATCATATACTAGCATATCAAAAATATATATAAATTCAACTTATATTACAATGACAATCTCCAACTTCAAAAATCTTGTTTATAGGACACCTGAATATGGGGCCTGAATATTCTTAATATTTCCTGTGACATATACACAAAATAATATTATTACATTTAATACATTTTCAATTAATAAATTTAAAGAAAAACAGTTAATATTTTGGTTTCAATTAATGGATAAAGAGAAAATTTACTTGCTAGATTTTCTATTAAGTACATTTAATTTAAATACTGAAATGTGGTTAGCTATATAAATTGTAGATAATCTATAGAAAGGAGATTATCTTTGATTCAAACATGAATACAATGAGCAGTTCCAAAATTTATAGAATATGTGATACTATCAATTCATCAAAATGCTCCAGAGAAGGGTTGTTTAACCAGGATTTATAAAATTTTTAAATTAAGTCAGATTTTTGTAATGATAATTTTTGGGGCTATTTTGTAACTATTAACAACTATCATCAAAGTGAAAGTGAGAAAAAAAATTACACTTACATCCTCTGCACAAACCTCAATGTCAATATGGTGGAAACTATTTTCATGGAAATGTATGCATAAAGCTTTTATTACACTTCACAAAATAGAGTTGATTTAAAAAAACTGGTTGTTGGAGATGTGGATTAGATGTTATGGCTAATTGGCAACATACGATTTATGAATGTAATATAATTAAAACTTTCTGGAATAATGTAAATTTTTTCTTACACGCTCTATTTAGTGGCAATTATAAGTTAAATAAATCATTAATTTTGTTTAATACCCCAATGTCTATATGTGTCTAGAAAGTTGATTACTCTCTTCTTTAGACCCTTCTAACAATTGCAAGGAAAGTGATAAAAAACTGGAAACCAGTACTAATCCAACAATGAAAGAATGTTATAATGTTGTACCTGAAACTTGTCATTTGGAGATTCTATCATTAAAGAAAGAACCACTAGAATAACTTTTTCTTTCAGTTCATGGATGAAACTCAAGAGATTGCCGAATAAATGGATATTAAATCAGTCATGATATAAAAATGCATTTATTTTATTTATTTTACATTTGTTAACCAGAAAAGTCTGACTGGATACATGTCCATTTTCAGCGGAGGCCCGGGGAGAAAAGCTCCAAATATACGTAAACAAGTATAATTACAGTGAAATTCTTATTTTGTATTTTAACAACATAGATATTTGCTTAATGCTATATACACACAATTACATGTTTTTCTGAAGTACAGACAGGAAATGGATGGAAGTTAATAGGTAAGGAGGAAATAGTTGGAGATTACATCTGAGAAGGGGAAACATTTAGCCTTAAGGTGGTTGAGGAGGAGATAGTTAGAGATTATATCTGAAAAGGGGAAACACATAGCCTTAAGGTGGCTAACATACATGCCAGCAACCTTATTTCTAATCTTAACAGCAGGTGAGAGACAAATTAATTCTGACCATTTTAAGGATCAGAGTTTTATACTTGTAGCTAGATTCTCATATATAGTTTCTGTTTGAATGTGGTTAATCAGGGTTTGTGCATGGACAAATCAAGTGCGTTTTTAGGTATTCCTTTAGGGATATTTTGAATTGGGGTAAGGAGGACAGAGTAGTAAGTTCAACTTGAAGTAAGTTCCAGCTTTTACCAGCAGAGTTGGAGAATAGTGATTCACCATCTCAGTTGTGAGCTTTAGTAGTTTGTACTAGCATTCTGACAGAAGAGTGGAGGGCTTTTAGGTTATTGCAGGGAGTGATAATATTTTTCAGTATGGGTGTACTGTTTGGTTGGAAGAGAATTTTGTGAACGACTATAAGTTGGTTATATTGAAGTTGATAGAGTAGTTCTAGTCAGTCTAGGGATTGAAAGTTTAGGCAGTAATGGGTTCTATAAGCTGAACCTGTAATAAATCTGGCTATATTATTGTAGCAGCTAGTAAGTTTATCGATGTTTGATTTGCTTAGGTTTACGAAGATGGGTGAGGCATAAAGAAGAGTTGAGAGGTGTGTCTGGGCAATAACAGCTCTGGCAGCTGGGGTTAGGAATTGTTTAATCCTGTATAAAGATCCTAGTTTCTTATTAAATGTTTTGATAGTTTTGTCTATGTGAGCATCAAATTTTAGGTTGTTGCCGATGATTACCTATAGTAGTTTACTACAAGGTTCTGAGGAAATTATGGTGCCATTGTTAGATGTTATGGTGAGAGGTGGTGAGGAGACTTATCAAGTAGGGGAGAAGAGTAATAGTTTGGTTTTATTTGGTTTTAATAGTAGTAGGTGACTAGTGAGCCAGTTCCCTACATTACTGAAAGTGATTTGGGTTAAGGATTGTAAGTCTGTGGGTGAGGTGGCAGAGCAAATTAGTGTGAAGTCATCTGCATACTGAATACATGTTGCATGTGGGATGATTTTATGCAGGTCATTAATGAATATGGAAAATAGGAGGGGACGTAATATAGATCCTTGGGGGACTCCAAGGGTGACTGGTGATAGGGGGATAGGTTATCTTTCCATAGTACAGCTTGTTGTCTGGCACTCAGGTAAGAATGAAATCAGCTAATTGATAGGATGTCTATAGAGAGTGATTTTAGTGTGTCTAGGAGTAGTTGGGGATTTACCATGTCAAATGTCTTGGATAGGTCTAGAAAGAGAGCTGATGATAGCTTGTTGTTATTACAGTTTTCATTTATTGTGTGAGAGAAGGAGAGAAGGGCTGAGGTAGTACTATGGAAAGGTCTAAGATTGTTCTGATTCAGGTAGGCTAGAAATTGATTATGGATGCATTTTTCCATTATTTTAGCAAGGGGAGATAGGATGGCAATAGGTCTATAGTTTAAGAGTTTAGTGGAATGTCCCCCTTTGTAAAGAGGAATAATGTGTGAGATTTAGAGAATAGTTTGATTGATTAAAATTGAAATCAGATATGCTATTTCATTAGCAGCTTTTTGGAGAAACTCTATGGGTAGTAGGTCTGCTGAAAGGATGGTGGGTTTCAGTTTTTAAGTAGGGACTTAATAAATGATGTAGGTACTGGATCAAACTTGAAGGAGATTTTATTTTCTTGTGGGGGTATGGTAGTACTTGATGTAATGGGAGATGGTTGGCTGGGGATTGCACTGTTTCTGTAAAGAAAGTGTTAAAGGTATTAGCATCAATTTTAGGAGGTTGTTGTAGGGTAGCTAAGGGGGTAGGGATTGATGATTTACCTGGGTGGATGAGTCTATTTAAGCCTGTCCGGAATTTTTTTGGTTGATTTTGGTGCTTCTGTTGCAGATTATAGTAGTAACTTTTTGGTCTAGGATAATGGACTTCTTTGTATCATTTCTCAGTTGTTTATACGTGATGTGATCTTTTGGGGATTTAGTGGTTCTCCAGGAGGTCCATGCTTTGGTTCTGTTAAAAAGTTGTAAAATATGTGATTTGTTACTATACTTGTATAAGTAGACACCCTGTAAATAGTTGTTTCTGTGAGAGTTTTGTTATTTTGTCTGTTAATAATGATCTTTTATGTAAAAATGCAATTTCTTTCTATATATTGTTGTGATATCTTTATCTGTTTATAATTTTAATAAAAATAATTAGAAAAAATATTTTATATACACATTTGTCAACCACATTACAAAGTGTAATATACAACGTGTGTGCTTCCTCATGGACAGGACCAGTCAGTGGTGCTCACAACCTTGCTCTGCTAAACTCAAGCAATCAACTATGCTCAATAAGGGTACTTGTGTTTTTACACAGCTAGGCTTCTACACACCTAGGACACACTCTACAGTTAGGCTACTGGCCTCATATGAACCTATGAATCTATGTGCCTATGCAAGCCTCCCAACCACTTGTCCCCCACATAGCCTGCTGATGTCATCTACCATAAGTTAACCTGCAGCCATATAAAAATCAGACTTGTGCCGTGGTGCTTGCATAAAGTACTGTGTCTACTTAGATAGGTAGTTGTGCTGTTCTCACTACAGTCAACTGCATAAGTGTGTGTGTGTATGTCCAACCAGCAGAGCAAGTGCGTATCCTGCAATTACCACCCCAATCATATAAATTGACTACATTTTGATACTTGCACCTGTCTACCCATCAATTTCAGGCAAACCTCCCACTTTCATCTCTTCAACATGCACTGCTGATGTCATCCATAAGTTAACCTGTAGCCATGTAAAAATCAGACTTGTACCATGGCACTTGCATAGACTACTGTGTCTATAATATGCACTTAAACAGATAGGGGTTCTGTTCTCACTGCAGTCAAGTGTGTGTGTGTGTGTGTGTGTGTGTGTGTGTGTGTGTGTGTGTGTGTGTGCATGTGTGTGCATGTATGTTTGTCCATCTAGAAGACCAGGTGTGTATCCTGCAATTCCCACCCCAATCACATCAGTTGACTGCATTTTGATACTTACAGCTGGTTACACATTAATTTCAGGCAGGTCTCCTGTCTTCTTCTCTCCAACATGCACTGCTGATGTCATCCACTATAAGTTGATCTGCAGCCATGAAAACATAAGACTTGTACCATGGCACTTGCATAGAGTATTGTGTTCTATAATCTATGCACCTAGATAGGGAGGGGTTTTGTTCTCACTCCAGTCACTGTGTGTGTGTGTGTGTGTGTGTGTGTGTGTGTGTGTGTGTGTGTGTGTGTGTGTGTGTGTGTGTGTGTTTGTGTGCACGTGTGTGTCTGTGTGTGTGTGTGTGTGTGTGTGTGTGTGTGTGTGTGTGTGTGTGTGTGTATGTGTGCATGCGTATCCTGCAATCCCCATGCCAATCACATACATTGACTGTATTTTGATATTTGCAACTGTCTACATGTCCATTTCAGCAGGCCTCCCACCTTTTTCTCTCTAACATGCACTGCTGATGTCATCCACTATAAGTTTACCTGCAGCCATGTAAAAATCAGACTGTGGTGCTTGCATATAGTCATGTGTTCTATAGTCTGTGTACTTAGGTAGGGATTCTGTTCTTACTGCAGTCAATTACGTGTGTGTGTGTGTGTGTGTGTGTGTGTGTGTGTGTGTGTGTGTGTGTGTGTGTGTTTGTGTGCACGTGTGTCTGTGTGTGTGTGTGTGTGTGTGTGTGTGTGTGTGTGTGTGTGTGTGTGTATGTGTGCATGCGTATCCTGCAATCCCCATGCCAATCACATACATTGACTGTATTTTGATATTTGCAACTGTCTACATGTCCATTTCAGCAGGCCTCCCACCTTTTTCTCTCTAACATGCACTGCTGATGTCATCCACTATAAGTTTACCTGCAGCCATGTAAAAATCAGACTGTGGTGCTTGCATATAGTCATGTGTTCTATAGTCTGTGTACTTAGGTAGGGATTCTGTTCTTACTGCAGTCAATTACGTGTGTGTGTGTGTGTGTGTGTGTGTGTGTGTGTGTGTGTGTGTGTGTGTGTGTGTGTGTGTGTGTTTTGTGTGTGTCTGCTCAGCAGTGTAGATGTGCTATCCTACAGTTACTTCTCCAATGTCATGGCTTGCTAGTCTTTTCATAGTTGCACAAGCCTAAACAAACATGTCATACAGACCTCCCAACCTCTTGTCTACCAAATGGCCTGCTGATGTCATCCACTATAAGTTGACCTGCAGACATAAAAGTCAGACTTGTGTCATGCTGCTTGCATATAGTACTGTGTTCTTTAGTCTGTGTACTTAGATAGGTAGGGCTTTTGCCCTCACTGTAGTCAACTGTATGTGTGTGTCAGCTGTGAAATTACAGAGATCCTTTTACACCTGCATGTGAGACTCTGTTATCACCATATGCTCAACAGACAATGCTGATGTATCACCACATGCTGAACAGACAATGCTGATGTAATCAGCTTTATCATATTATTACATATACAACCATCCCACCAGGCCAGGATTAGACACTGGCCTGGAGCCCAGGCAGATGTTACCTTAAGTTCATAGGAGATTAGAAGTCTATTGGCCTTAGGGCCTTAATAAGCCTAACCATATTATATAATTTTTCCCTTATTGTCCGGCTTGTATGGTCTATATTTACAGTGCAAGGGTATGATCATCACCGACTGCCCTTATCCAAGAGGGACATAGGTGACAAACACAGAGTAAATTTAAATCCAGTTGGCTAGGTTACACTTAAGTAGGATCCTCGAGGAGCTCTATTTTATGTGAACTGGGATTTTTTCCAGAGGAGAGTAAATTTCTGGGAGACATATCTGTCCCCGCAGCATGTCCTGTTAATGTTGCAGGCTAGATTAAGATCCCTAGAGTGAGTGAATGTTGTCCCATGTGACTTGGTGATGTGCAGCAGGGTCTGAGACTGCTCTGTAGGCCAATCACACTTTGCCTCTCAGCAGCCTATAAGATATAGACTACAGTGACAGGGTCTACAGTCTGTCCATGCAGGTCATGTGTTGCAGGCCCTGAATTGTCTTTTTGATAAACATCTGAGGTCTCTCCAGCTGCTGCATGTGTCTGGTGAGGTTCCTGCAAAAGAGAGCATTATACTATATTAATGTTCTGATGAGTTTGACTACAGTGCTGTCATACAATCCTGAGATCTGCATGTGACGGTGTGTCTCATGATGTGCATCATACATATGTAGTGGAAAACATCAAAGAGAAAAGTTATAAAGTAATGACACACATTTCAGTTCCTGGCTTGACAACCCTTACAACAGAATACACTAGAAAGTACTGTCATGATGATAATATCCACTGTATCATTTGGCAAGACAAATGTAACTGACAGGTACAATTATCAGTTCAACAACATAAATGCAACCTGTGCATCAGACACAAAGCTTTTGTATCCCTGAATCCAAAAGAGACAAAATAGGGATATGGCACAGTTATCATCACTTGCATAAGGTGCTGGGGTGGTAGGAGGCCTAGGTGGCCAGGAAAGTGGTGGAATGGGGAGCAAGCAGGGGGAAGGACAAGTGAAAATGAGGCAGGAATGTGCAGGAAGGATGTATGAATGAATCATAGCTATCCATTTCTTCAGGAATAAGACATGAACATATATGGACAAATTTGGCTGAATTTGGACTGTAACCTCCAGACAGAGGGGTGACCAGAACACAATCAGTTGTATAGACAATTGAAAAGAATCATGTGTGTCATGAAGACACATATGAAAAATGGAGAGCTATCTATGGGATGAATTTTTTTGAGAGAGAGAGAGGAATGTTGGGGAAGGGCTGTAGGAATATCTGGGTGAGGTAAGTTGTGCAGTTGAGGAAGCAATTGCACACAGGCAAGACAAACAAGACAAGAGACATGGATGGTGAAGGACACATGAGGTGGGTGAACACCATGGATGGAGAGAGGGTGGGAAATCAGTGGGATGTCATCCCTGTCACCTCACTGTGCCACTGGCTGCAGTGCCCGATGTCTGTGCACCCTATGGGTGATCTGCAAAAGTCTGGAGAGCAGGTGCTCCACGTGGCATAGGTGCAACAGTGAAGCATACAATCCTATGTATCATCCCTGGCAGTTAATCACAAATGATAAACTCACCCCCTGTGCCACTGCCTGAGGGGCCAGGTAGCGCAGGGATGGTAGAGGGGGTGTCACCAGGTTCTGGGCCAGATGTGCTGGGCAGTGGTGCTATAGCCAGTGGAGTGGGGGCAGGTGGATCCTGTGGGAAAGTCTTACCATGCTGTGCTGTGGGACAAAAACATAACAAAAAATAAATAAATACATACATGAAAAAAAAAAGAGAAAAGGATTGGGGTGAAAGAAAAAATAGGGAGAACATTAATAACTTCATATGTGGCATACAAAACTTTGATTCTGTTATTTGACTCTATTCTGATACTTTTACTTTTAACACTAGAAACTCCATACAATTTCTTCCTTACCTTTAAGACTACCCAGTTTATAACACAGGCACACTATAGCATAGATTGTAGCCACCACTCCTTGATGTGTGCATATATTGCACATATGAGTGTTGCAATTATACTGATTACAGTTACAAAAGGTCATTTGTGCCACTAGTATAGAAATGTGAAATTACATTCCAATATTGATGAAAACCTAGCAGTATTGTATATTTGGGAAGTGTGGTTTTTGAACCTGCAACTGATGACTATGCTAAAATACTGTTCTTTTGTTCTACAGACTACTGCATGCATACTTTCTTTTACAGTTTAGAGAGGCATGCTAAGAATATGGCACCATTGTTTTGTGCTAAAGACTAAAGCATGCATATTTTCTTTTAGAGTTGGTATATGCATGCTCAATTTGATACAACTCTATTAAATACCAACTAAGTGGTCCTTAACTTTTAATGTTACAAAATAATTGTACAAATTATTATTATTGTTATTAAAATAGTATTTAGACAGTACTGTTCTGATGCATACATACCACATGCTTCTCGTATCCTTACCAGACACGCAGCATGGGACCAAACATTCAAGACGCTCCTCAGCAGCTGTAGAAAAAACAGAACACCATTATGAATATCAGTCTTGAGTTTATTCAGCTTTTAACTCTTACAATTACTTACTGAAATTGATACTTACAGATCAGTGGGAGGTCCCCTGCCTGAGATTTCCCAATCCAAAGGTCAAGAGTATCCTTCTTCCTCCTCTGGAGGTCATTGAAATGATGTCTGCATTGCTTACCTGTGCAGGTGATACCTGTCACACCGGTTAAGCCCTGGCAACACTATTCCATGCTTCGGATTTATATTCTGAGCCAGAATAGTCCCACTTGAGCAACTTTGGCCCATGGTCCTTAACTAGGAGTCCAACAAAAATCTTGGAATCCTAGACACCCCAGCGCTGCGCCCAAAAGTGCACACCCTTTCCAGCAACTCCAGACATGCCTGCCATAGGCAGTTATTTAAACCTTTATTAAATATTAATTATACGAACGTAGAAGTGGTACAGCATAGTAGTGCAGTTAATGTTTCAATAGATGACATTAATGCACCATGTGAACCTACGGGTCATGTTCCATCATTTATCACTACTTTCAGTATTAATAGTAAGTCTTGTTATGAAATTTTATATAAAAATTGGGCTATCTTTAAAAGTGATTTCAGTATTTTCAATAAAGTTGGTGACAGACCAGTGGTCACGTATAAAAGGGCAAAAAATTTAAAGTCCCTTATCGAGCAACGCCAACGCACATACCCAAAAACACCGGGTATGTTCAAGTGTCAGTCTTGTAACTACTGCCAATATGTTAGTGAATCTAATTGATTCATTATTCACAACCATCAATACTTTTTGAAATGTCGAGTGAATTGCAATTCTAAAATGATAGTTTATCTAGCACAATGCCAGAATTGTTTATCGTTCTACATAGGGGAAACGGAGCGACATCTCCATGACCATTTGTATGATCATATTTATGCAATTTGGAAGAATAAACTCGACAATGCTCTGGCTAAGCATGTCAGTCTCAACCCGGACCACAAATTTAAATTTATGATAATAGATCAGATTCACGAAGATCCTAGGGAGGCCCTACTCCATTAAAATTGGAAGAATTAGAACTTATGTGGCAAGTTAGATTAAATGCGTATAAAACCCCTGAACTTAATGAATGCTGTTCTATTGTCAGTGTTTTAAAACTTAAAAGTTTATCAAGATAAGATGCATATATATACATATATACGTTTCACATTTTTTATATTTTTTTACATTATATATTTTTTATTTTTTGTAGTATACATTAGTTGATATATATATCTATCCTCAGTAGGTTATTTAATCAACATGTTGGACGGTTATATTTTTATTTTTAGTTTTTATTTTATTTTGCAACAGTTGAAGGTGGTTTTAAGTACAGACATGTATTAAGAGCATTTAGGCAGTTTTGTTTTATATGCCTTTAAATGCTTTATTACCTTGGTGCAGTTTTCAATTGCTTAATTGATGTAGTGCTTGTGTGAGCAGCTCACCTAATTGGTATATATATACTTGTGATTTGTGTAATCAGTTTGTCTGAAGAAGTTTGAGCACAGTCTCAAACGAAAAGCACTTCACATTTTATCTGTATTAAAGAAGATTAACTTTCATCTGTTGGTGTTTGCTGCCTTGCTTCCCTCTACCTGTTTTCGTGGATTTATAGTGCAAGCTCAATGTCTAATGACAATTTCCCCTAATTACATTTTATATGCTGCTGTTTCCTGCCTTTTGCACATCTCATGCTTACTGATAGTGCATACATTTTGGTTTTGCAACATTTGAAAACGTTGCACATTGCTTTCCATCACACAAACATGGTAGGTGAAGGTGCACAATGATGGACACGTGTCTGTGCAATGTTAAGCAATGCACAACAGTGGCAAGCACTGCAGTTTCATAATTATTTTCTATACAAACACTTGTATATGTGATAGTCAAATGGACCATGTCTAGAGTTCTCCTGCACTTACAGCTATTGCCATATGAAGGTTGAGAAAACAGTTGTGTATGTTGCAGTTAATTGTTATAATCTGTAATATCATAAGACTAAAAAAAAATGTGCACACCCTGTACTAGACCCCCTGACCATCTGCACTCCACACCTACACTTAACATTGGCTGTCATGGGATTAGTGAGATGATATCTGCTATCTTAGTAGTTATTATAAGGTTCTCTCTGTTAATCATAGCACAATGCTGCTTAGCGTGTTTGTGAGATGCACAATATTACTAATTGAATGCATCCAGTCCATATGTTTGGCTGTCTGGGTCCAGTCTACAACTTGGGTGGTACATTCCTCCAATTTGTGTGCTACTGCACTTCATGCAATTCAAGTGAGCACAGCTAAACATGCTTATGCCAAGTGTTGCATTGCACAAACATTGGCAAGAAAAGAAGTGTAGGACTTCCATACACATGGTCCTGGGTGTGTGTGTGTGTGTGTGTGTGTGTGTGTGTGTGTGTGTGTGTGTGTGTGTGTGTGTGTGTGTGTGTGTGTGTGTGTATGTATGTGTGTGTGTCTCTGTCTGTCTGTCTATCTGCGAGCTGTTGCTTGACATTACAGAGAGCATTTTACACCAGCATGTGGGACACTGTTATATTCTGCTCAACAGACACTGCTGATGTCATCCGCTATAAAGTGTTGTCTGACACATTCCAAGTCAGACTTCAGCTGTGCCACATGCATAATGTACTGGGGTCAGAAGTCTGTGTACTTTGATAAGTAGGGGTTCTGTTCTCACTGCAGTCAACTGTGTGTGTGTGTGTGTGTGTGTGTGTGTGTGTGTGTGTGTGTGTGTGTGTGTGTGTGTGTGTGTGTGTGCTTGTGAGAGATAGCTGCTGCTTGACATTAGCAAGAGCATTTTACACCAGCATGTGGGACACTGTTATAGTTTCCTCAACAGACACTGCTGATGACATCAGCTATTTCAGATTTTTGGATATGCAGTACTCTTAACAGGGCTGGGTCAGAGACTGGCCTGTAGGCCAGGTAGCAGTCACCTCATCCTATACAATAAAGATTACAGTCACATGGCTTTTAATCTATCCACATACATCATGGTATGGTCTGTAGACCCTGTTTTATCTTGCTGAGAAAGCCCTGTGGTCTCTCCATCTGCTACATGTGTCTGGTGAGGTACAACAAAAAGAGAGCATTATACTCTATTAGTGTTGTGAAGAGGTTTGATTACAGTCCTGTCATACAATCCTAAGATCTCAATATGATGGCTTAACTTATGATGTGCATAAAATAGGCTTTGAATACCAGTGTGGATACTTGGTGGTCAAAGTTCAGAGTGCTATCTACATGTGTTCCCAGTGCTTGCATCACTGAGCTTCTTAGAAGGACTGTTGTCAGTGCTGTGATTAACATGGATTTACACTTTTCAGATAGACAACATTACAAACACACATTTCTGCATTTATTTGTAGACTGTGTGTTAGGTCCTCCTGTACTATGTTATCACCATTGGTGGACTCCATGATTGACAGAATATGCAAGAATCAGCAAACATGGTAAGTCAAAGGCCATATACTTTAGCCTGAACTGTCAAAAAATACAATTCAAATAGTGAAGGGCCAAGCACAGATCCCTGGAGTTTGCCAATAGTGACAGCTGTACTGGTACAGGTTGAGTCACCAACATTCACATGATGTGTTCTGTCAGTGAGCCAATTAGTTACCCATCAACTGATGTAATTATTAATCCCCAGCTTGGAAGTTTTCTCAATGATACCTGCATGGTGGATTGTGTTAAAACCCTAGGCCAGATCACTATAGGCAGTATGCACTGCCTTACCTTCATCCAGGCCTATCACATAGAAACAGTGGGCTGTGACAACATCACAGATCCCCTATGGTGTGACTTAGCACATACACTTTCCTGATATAGTTGAATACACAGTCCAAGACACCCACCACATGGTCTAAGTTCTCATACAAGGGTGTACATCAACATGCAGTCACTCGATTGGGGAGGACAGCATCTGATGCATGCATGTATAGAGACATCCTGACTCTTATCAACTCTGAGGTAGACCAGCATGTCATCATGGACCCCTTGTACATGTACACTAGTAATATTCCAGATGTCTGCAACAGACCTGTGTGAGTTGTTAATGCTACATCAAGTCCGTTACATCTGATAGATGACCTCAAAGAGGACATTGAGGGCATGCATGATGCCAACAGTATCATCTTTTCAAACCTGACCAGGTCAAGGCATTTGACACAAATCTAAACTGAGGTGTTCACTCAACACTGTCATATGTGGCCATAAATAACTATATTTTCAAATGGGTAGACCAGTACACCATATATGTGGTATTTCACTATGTTGAAATGTGTGACGTGACCTATATGTCAGGTCCAGTGATCTGGTCAGTACACAGGAATGTCTGCTAGGCCCTTTCTTGCCCATTAGTTAAGTGATGGACATCACAGATGACATACACATGCTGTGTTCAAACAGCTGTTTGAAGGACTACAGATTATGGGCAATCAGTGACTCCAGCTGTGATATTAATATAAAACAGACAGTATTAACACACACCAAAGACTGCTGTCACAGCCATGACAACACCTGCATTGACAAGAAAAATGAAGGATGTGTTGAATCAGGAAACAGACACACCACCCAAGTATAATGCAGACATCACACCCTATAATCAGATGAGTACTTATGTGACTTGTGCCCTGGGGTAGATGGTAAGTGGTACATCCACCAACATGTGGTCACAGTGCTGACTACTCCCTTGAATGCAACACAAGTACTGGGTATGTGTAGGACATGCACATCAGAGGCCATAATATATTCATGGTTCCCAGCCTTCATCACACTAATAACTATGTACAATGCACCCTTCTTCATTTACCGCCCTACACATCTTCCAGTGATGTGTAACTGAAGTTACCACCTTTGTCACAGTGAGCTGTCACACAACTTATTGGCCATACCTAGGTATTCTTTTTGTGGAATATACATGACTTTCTGATGGTGTGAAACACCAATGTAGTTGTTACACCACATGCATGTGTACTATCTGCTCTATTTATGCACGCACTACATACATAGGTGTTTGACAACATTAATGGCACGTATATCATTTGTGACAGTGTGGACTGTGTCATATACATATATATATATATATATATATATATATATATATATATATATATATATGTATATATGTTCATAGGTTCATAGGTAAGTACTAGGCTATCTGCCCGAGGGCATCTATAAGCCTAGCCAGAATGTGTTGGCTTTCACCGCACCCTTAGATTTGTTCCCTGTGCCTCGGTCCAGTAGAGCCATTAGTTCTCTATGCCTCTGTCCAGCAGTCCAGCAGAGCCACTGCAGGGATTCCCGGGGTAAATTTTCTGTTTTCCATCCACTCGGCAAGGTTTCTCTTGAAGAGTATTAGTGAGGGGCTCTGCCTAATGTAGATTGGAATCCTGTTCCAAAGCATGGGGAGTCTCTAGGGCAGGAATCTATTCCTCCAGCGTGCCCTATTTATCGTTCTGGTGAGGTTTAGATCCCTAGAGCCTGTGGCTCTTGTGGATTTGTTTTTTTTTAGGTGGACCATGTCCATCAATTCTGGGTTGGACATGGCCTTGTATGTCAGGCAGAGATCACCTCTGAGTAAGCAGTATGCAGCTGAGTACAGCTGGAGTTTCTTCAGTTGGGCTGCATAGAGCATATGTCTGAGACCAGTAATCCTCTTGGTGAGGTACTTCTGCGGCCTTTCCAGCTGTTGCAGGTGTCTTGTAAGGTACATCCCAAATGGAGCATTGTACTCTATGATGGGTCTGATGAGTGATGAGTAGAAAGGCACAATAACCTCTTTTGTTCTAGATGCGAACCCTTTTGTGATTAGGTGGGCCACATAGAAGGATTTTCTAACCACCTTGGCAATATGATTATCAAAGGAGATATTACTATCTATTTTTGTCCCCAGATCCCTTATTACATTTTCTGTATTTAGGAGACTACCACATATGTGGTAATTTGCAGGTACTTTGTTTTTTTCCAAAGGGGATGACTATGCACTTTGGCATTATCTTGAGGCCATGATGACACCAGGTATCTGTCTCAGTGAGACCCTTCTGGAGGATGTCTGTATCATCTGGAGAGTCAATTATGGCCCCCAGTTTGCAATCGTCTGCGAACTTGGTCAGCCACAGTCCTCCTGTGCTTGCCTGTACCTCTGAGAAGTATATACCAAACAGCAGGGGTCCCAGGACTGAGCCCTGGGGGATGCCAATTGTAATCGGTTTAGAGTCGGACATAGAGCCTGCAACTTTCACTGTGTGGGTTCTATCCATGAGCCAACTGGCAAACCAACTCATGACATAGGGGTTTATGTTCAGGCTGGTGAGCTTGTCTATAATAACAGAATAGGGAATGGTGTCGAAAGCCTCTGCAAGGTCTAGGTAGGCTGTGTGGACCTCCTTTCCCTCGTTTAAAGCCTAGGTAACTGTCTCAAAGAAGTCCACCAGGTTTAGGAGGCATGATCTGCCCTTAACAAAGCCAAACTGGGTAGGGTCCAATGTTTGAAGGTTCCCAATGTCTCTGTTAATGAATTCCATGATGATGCACTCCATAGCCTTGCAGACCAGGCTAGTCAGGCTTATAAGGCGATAGTTCTCAGGGTCTGTTGTGGCTCCACCTTTGTGGAGTGGAATAACTGTTGCTGTGTGCCACTCTATGGGTACATATCCTGTAGAGAAGCTGAGTTTGGACAGTGTGTTTAGGTAAGGGGTTAGTTCATTTTGGAGCTCATGTAAGACACAGCCTGGGACACGGTTTGGTCCCATTGAAGTTGGCTTTGGATAGGGCTGTTTTAACCTGTCTGTCAGTGATTGCTGGGGCACTACATTCTTCTGGTATGGTTATGGGCCCTTTAGGGGGTGAGAGGGGGGTGATGTTTGCACTAAACCTGTCTGCCTGAATGTTGGCAATATCAGTCAGTTCAGTGTATTTTGTGCCATTCTGCACTAGCTCAGAGCAGATCTGAGAGTTTCCACTTAGGTTCATAGCATAGCTAAAGAACGCTTTATGGTTATCTTTGGAGTCTTTGGCAATTTTTTTTCGAAGCTAGCCTTGGATAATTTTATGAGGGATCATAGTTTCTTGCTGATACTGATCAGGGATGTCTTTCCTTCTTGGGATTTTACTCTTTTCTGCACTGGTTTCCTCCTTCTATTGTGTAGTTTGTTTATGGTAGGGGTCCACAGACTGGTTTCCTTTTCTTGGAGGAGTGAGTCTTGGTTTTGATTGGGCTAGCACAATCCATACATTCTTGCAGGTGCTCATAAAATGCCTTTGTAAGGGATTCAGCAGCTTGGACAGCATTGTCCTTTAGCATGGGGGCTGTGAGCCTTTCCACCTTGGTCTTAAGTAACATGAAGTTTGCTTTTGAAAAGTTTTTCACAGTGGTTTCCTTGATTGGGGTTGAGGGTGGAATGTGGATATCCAGAGTGATTAGTCTATGGTCTGATCTATCCAGTGAGGGTTTGACCTCCAGTGTAGAACACCGGTCACCCATGTTGGTGATAATAAGGTCCAATATGTTGTCACCTCTGGTGGGGGTGTTGACCAGTTGATCCAGGGAATTCGAGTTTATAAATTCTAGGAAGCACTGGGCAAGGGAGTTAGCACTTGAGTAGTTCTCCCAGTTAATGTTTGGGTAATTGAAATCACCCAATTTTAGGGCGTTTGGTAGGATCTTCATATTTTCCAGTGTCTCCAGAAACATGGGATGGGGATCTTGGGTCATGGTAGGTGATCTGTAGCAAGCTATAATTTGAATTGCAGTTTTGCCCATTGTTAGTTGCACATGGATGACCTCTGAGGCATTATGCTGTGCCACTAGCCTGGAGGTGTGGGTATCATTGACGAATATGGATACACCCACAACTTTTGTCTTTCGTTCCAGGTTCTGTGGCCAAAAAGTATGGTATGAGTTATAGCCTGGTAGTGCTGGGGTGCTCTCTGGAGCCTTAAACCAGGTTTCTGTTACTGCACAGATATCAATGTTCTCCATACTGAGGAGTTCCTCGAGTGCATGCATTTTGAGGTTTAGACTTCCGGTGCTGAGTAGCATTACCCTCAGTTTTTGGTTACTTGTGCTATTTACAGTGGTGGGTTTGTCTTTTGAGTCTTGCCTAAAAAAGACACTATGGTGGCGGCAAAAGCCTTGGCCAGTATTCAAAAGTCTAAGGGTGACAGGTGCAAGCCATCTCTTGTGAAGCAACGTGGCTTATCGAGCATGTCATCCCAGGTGGACAGATACTGGATCCCCTTTGAATGACACCAGAAACTTAGCCAATTGTTAAAATTGATCATTTTTTCTTTATACTGGGCATCATTCTTGGTGAGGGCAGGATGCTACTCAGGGTCAGGGTCATACCGGCCTGGGCTATGTGATCAGAGAGCTCTTCCATGTCTCTTTTCATGTAGTCCAGGGAGGTATGTCTCAAGTCATTCACACCAACATGGACAATGACATAGTCATATTTGTACTTGTTCTGGAGTGACATGAGTGCTTGTGTCATGGGGTGGATCTTGACACCTGACAGGCAGCTAACTGTAATCTTCTCCTTGTCCAGCCTAGTTAGTGGGACATGAGTGTGCCTGACTATAGAGTCACCTATTACTAGTGTATTGGGTATGTTATTTTGCCTTAAGGGCTGTGATTGCGTGGCACACTGATTATGTGAAGTATGTGTTTCATGGTTTGTAATGGGGTGTGGAGGTTGCTTGGGTGTCTGCTTTGGAGGTCTCTGTTGCTTTTGCAGATTTTTATTATGAGCCTCCGAGTATGTTTTTGTCTATTTATGTGTGTTGTTTGCCGGTGTTGGTTTAGTAGGTCTGTGTGAGACTGGTGGTGTGTTGCAAGTATTTTCCTTCTCCTCTTGACTGTCAGTTCCAATCAGCAGTTCCCAACTTAGAAGGATGTAAGCTACCTGTCCTGCCACAACAGTGCAGACCACAAGCCTTCTTAATGTAAAACAACTGGTCTGAAGCCCAAGTACAATAACCAAAAGACTTAGAATAACAGTTACAATTTAATCAGGCTACTACCAAGCAGTAATAAATGCAGCAGAATAAACACAACTGAGTACTTTTAAGAAGAGGGAAAAGCAAAATAAGGTAATAAAGTAGGAAGAAACACAAATACAGTAAAAGCAGATAAAGTGAAAATTGTTTATATGTATATATATATATATATATATATATATATATATATAACAATAGAAAACAAGCAAACTGATTTGAACAAATTATCCAATTAACCTGAGCCCTGTTCCAGCAGTCTTCAATCAGACAAGCTCAGGGCTTAAGTGGGTATGCCTACTCAGATGTTCTCTCTGTATTAGGCAGGATGAGCTAATGCGACTAGACTAGGATAGAGCTGGGATAGGGCTGAACAGATGGGAATGGTAGGTGTGTCTGAAATCAAAATATGATCTCACTGTACTCGGTTGAGTGAGCAAATGAGATGGGCCCAGGAGGAGTGTTCGAACACAAATTTACAGGAGGGGTGGTCAATTCCAAAGCCACCAAGATTAATACCACAACAAGAACAGGGAGGGTGCATGGGGAAAACTAACTGCAGACAGGGAGAGAACAGAGAGAGAGCTCAGAATTTTCAGTAAACAAATAAATAAGCCGATAAATGCAGTACTATTTTAACACAATAGTCAATGAAACAATAAACAGAAAAAATAAAATTCAGTACTATCTTATAACACTGCTTGTACTTATCTCAGCTTGTAATAAAGTTGATGTAGGGTATGCAAAAGCTAACCAAACAGCTCCAGTATGCAACTATTCAGCAGAAATAATTTCAAAGATGAGACTAAGACTTTAAGTCACAAACAATCCCTCTTGGCTAAGGCTTCTACACCAAATAGCAATAAAGTGAGAAGAATAAACTAACTGCAGACAGGGAGAGAACAGAAAGAGAGCTCAGAATTCTCAGTAAACAGATGAAAAAGCAGATAAATGCAGTACTATTTTAACACAATATTCAATGAAACAATAAACAGAAAAAATAAAATTCAGTACTATCTTACAACATTGCAAGTTTGTACTTATCTCAGCTTGTAATAAAGTTAATGTAGGGTATGCAGAAGCTAACCAAACAGCTCCAGTATGCAACTATTCAGCAAAAAAAAAAAATA